>NC_087169.1:11231141-11248641 GCF_035594125.1 Scylla paramamosain
ATTGAGAATACTGGTTAACTCTTGCGTTAGAGAGGTGGACAGAATAGGGGGTGAGAGAAAGAAGAAAGCCTTGTCCAGCGAGGCCGCGGGAGGAGGGGAGGGCATTCAGTTAGCAAGATCAGAAGAGCAGTTAGCATGAAAATAGCGGTAGAAGACAGCTAGAGTTGCAACATTGCGGCGGCGAGAGAGAGGCTAAAGACAGTTAGTTAGAGGAGAGGAGTTGATGAGACGAAAAGCTTTTCATTCCACCCTGTCTAGGAGAGCAGTATTAGTGGAACACCCCCAGACATGTGAAGCATACTCCAAACATGGACATGGTTTGTTGTTACATGGTTAGTTGTTACATGGTTAGTTGTTACATGGTTAGTGGTTTCGTTTATTTATAAACTTATAAGTCTAAGGTACAGAAAATGTCTCTTTTTTTTTTTTTAAGTTACATGACATGTGACACGTAGGTGCACATGTCTCATGTGTACGTGTTGGTATAGGACGTTCGCCTTCACGTATTCGTAACTGGAAATTTCTGCTCATAGCACAGAACTATCAGCACCATTTCTGAGAGGACCCTAAAGTGCGGCTTATCTACTTATATCCAATTATGGGACTAGATCTCCTTACGACCACAGTCCTTCCCTTTGTACTACCAGGACCGCTAGGTCCATGATTCGCCGTCACGACCAACCTCGGTCAAAGTCTTTTAAATGCATACTTAAGTGCACTGAACACTACTGTCAACACTTACTGTATCACAATCTTGATATACTCACAATGATGACGTCATTGGAGCTACTACTTACTGGATCTAGATCGCTACCACTGAGGAGGCTATCTGCTGAGGCGCTCTTTCGAGTAGCTGGCTGCTGGACTGCTAGCCTGTCAAAGAACAATACGTATTCCAATAACCATTCAAGATTCACACAAGTGTTCATCACTCCATCACTGCCTCTTGTGGTCAAGGAATATTGTTGTCTCAACTTTATTTAGTTCTTGAGATTAGTAAGTAGTGTATATATATTTGCTCTCTCTCTCTCTCTCTCCTCTCTCTCTCCTCTCTCTCCTCTCTCTCTCTCTCTCTCGCTCTCATCTCATCTCTCTCTCTCTCTCTCTCTCACTCTCTCTCTCTCTCTCTCTCTCTCGCTCTCCCTTTGTGTGTGTGTGGTGTGTGTGTGTGTGTGTGTGTGGTGTTTGTGTGTGTTTCCATATACAGAGAGAGAGAGAGAGAGAGGTAGTTGAGAGGGATGTTACCTAGTTTTAAATTTGTTTTCGTGTTCTTTGTGCAATAACAGTATAGATTTTTCTCAATATCTGTACAGAAAGGAAGGGAGAGAGAGAGAGAGAGAGAGAGAGAGTGAGAGAGAGAGAGAGAGAGAGAGAGAGAGAGAGAGAGAGAGAGAGAGAGAGAGGAGAGAGAGAGAGAGAGAGAGAGAGAGAGGAGAGAGAGGAGGATGAGAGAGAGGAGAGAGAGAGAGAGAGAATAGTTATTTTTAATTTTTCTTTAATCTGTGACGGTCACGAGCGCGAATGACGCGATTTCTTACCTACTTGGGTGGAACAGAGAGGAAATGAGTAAATGTAATCTCTCTCTCTCTCTCTCTCTCTCTCTCTCTCTCTCTCTCTCTCTCTCTCTCTCTCTCTCTCTCTCTCTCTCTCTCTCTCTCTCTCTTTAGGTTCTGCTTTTACTATATTAACTTCGTGTGTGTGAGTGTGTGTGTGTGTGTGGGTGTGTGTGTGTGTGTGAGTGTGCGCTAGTGATTGTCAGAGAGAGAGAGAGAGAGAGAGAGGAGAGAGAAGAGAGAGAGAGAGAGAGAGGAGAGAGGAGAGAGGAGAGAGAAGAGAGAGAGAGAGAGAGAGAAGAGATAACAGCGCGGTATGTATTTTATTCATCTCCTCATCCTCCTCCTCCTCTCTCCATTTTCTCTTCTTCTTTACCTGTCTCCTCCTCCTCTCGTATATTTTCCTGAAGAGATATTGATGCTATATTTAAAAGATGGACTTCAGAAAGAGCAGGAGGAGGAGGAGGAGGAGGAGTGGGGAGGAGAAGGAAGTGTGGCTAGAAGGAGGAGGAGGAGGGTTTGGCAAATGTTACTTCCGGAGAGGAAGTGAAGAGGAGGAGGAGGAGGAGGAGGTCACATCAGTGCTAGAAGAAAAAAGCGGATGTCAAGACTTGACTTGTTTTTCTGTTTGTTTACTCATCTCTCTCTCTCTCTCTCTCTCTCTCTCTCCTCTCCCTCTCTCTCTCTCTCTCTCTCCTCTCTCTCTCTCTCATTCCTCTCTCTCTCTCCTCTTCTCTCATTTGATACCTGATATATTGTCTTATGATTGATATGCATGTGAGAGAGAGAGAGAGAGAGAGAGAGAGAGAGAGAGAGAGAGAGAGAGAGAGAGAGAGAGAGAGAGAGAGAGAGAGAGAGAGAGAGAGAGAGAGAATTTTCAGTAGTTCAATGACGCTTTTTTATGTGTGTGTGTGTGTGTGTGTGTGTGTGTGTGTGTGTGTGTGTGTATGTGTATTTATGTGAACTTGTTTTCCTCTCACTCTCCTCTTCCTCTCGCACTTCTGTTTCGTTTCCTTCCTTCTTCCTTACCTGTGTGTCTCCTCTGGTTATCCCCGCACCTACTCTCCCTTCGCCACACACATAAACAAACAAAGAAAAACCTAAATATATACTATATGTAGGTTCTTTTTCTCTGCATAGATAACGAGGAGGAAGGATAAAATAAAAGGAGGAAGAAGAGGACTAGTAAGAGGAGGGGGAGAAGGAGGAGGAAAAGGAGGAGGGGGAGGAGGAGGACGCGAACAATTCTCCATTCTCTCGCTCTCATTATTTCTTCCCAATTCTAAACAACAATAACAACAACAACAACAACAGCAACTAGCAACAACAACAACAACAACAACAACAACAACAACAACAACAACAACAACAACAACAACAACTAGCAACAACAACAACAACAACAACAACAACAACAACAACAACAACAACAACAACAACAACAACAACAACAATGATATTAATAATAATAATAATAATAATAATAATAATAATAATAATAATGACAATAATAATAATAATAATAATAATAATAATAATAATAATAATAATGATAATAATAAAAATAACAATAATAATAATAATAATAATAATAATAATAATAATAATAATAATAATATTATTATTATTATTATTATTATTATTATTATTATTATTATTATTATTATTATTATTATTACTATTGTTATCATTTCTATTATTATTTTTTTATCATCATTATAACAACAACAACGACGGTGACGACGACAAAAAAACAATAATAACAATAAATGTGGTATAGTTATTCTCTCTCTCTCTCTCTCTCTCTCTCTCTCTCTCTCTCTCTCTCTCTCTCTCTCTCTCTCTCTCTCTCTCTCTCTCTCTCTCTCTCTCTCTCTCTCTCTCATATACGATATTCACCCTTTGATCAACACTTCCTCCGTCTATAAGCAACAGTGTCATGTTGGTAACCTTTTGAGTTTTATCAGAGTTTCATCAAGTGGGTGAATGTCAGCTGCGTGTCAGTTTCAACAAAGGGACAGCACTTTAGCGAAAATTTCCCACCTCCTCAGCATTTGTTTTGCAGTATCACCAGTCTTGTACGTGGTGTAGATAAAGGTTATCTGCTCCATTTTAGTTTATGGCTTATCCACCATTACTAACAAAACTATATCTTATAAAGTAATCCTCAATTGTGACAGAAAGAAAAAAAACATAGAAACTGTTAAATGTAAGGCTACTCACGTCACTCTTCATTAGAACATAAGAAAAACGTAAGAACATAAGAAATAAGGGAAGCTGCAAGAAGCGACCAGGCTTACACGTGGCAGTCCCTGTAGGAAAAATACCTACCTATTTCCACCTATCATCCCCATCCATAAACCCGTCTAATCTTTTCTTAAAGCTCCCTATTGTCTTAGCACCAACAACTTGATTACTGAGTCCGTTCCACTCATCTACCACTCTATTTGAGAACTAATTTCTTCCTATCTCTCTCTTAAACCTAAATTTTTCAAGCCTGAACCCGTTATATCTTGTTCTATCCTGGTTGCTGATCCTAAGAATTTTGCTTACATCCCCCTTGTTATAACCTTTATACCACTTAAAGACTTCTATCCGGTCCCCTCTTAACCTACGTCTCTCTAAAGAATGTAAATTTAACAGCTTCAATCTCGCCTCGTAAGGAATACCCCTCATCCCCTGTATCCTTTTACTCATTCTCCTCTGTACTGATTCTAATAGACCTATATCTTTCCTGTAATGTGGAGACCAGAACTGCACAGCGTAGTCTAGATAAAGTCTAACCAGCGCCAAGTATAACTTTAATATTACTTCGAAACTTCTACTTTTAACACTCCTAAAAATTAATCCTAATACCCTATTTGCCCTATTTCTGGCCTCTATGCATTGTTTTCCTAGATGGAGTTCAGAGCTAACTATAACTCCTAAATCTTTTTCGTACCCTGCAGCTACCAGAGTTTCGTTATTTATTGTGTACCTACTGTGTGGGTTTCCTATACCTACGCTAAGTACTTTCCATTTGTTGGTATTAAACTGCATTTGCCATTTGTCCGTTCATTCATTCATCCTATATAGATCTGCCTGCAAGGCGATGGCATCCGATTCTGACCTAATTAATCTACCTATCTTTGTGTCATATGCAAATTTACTAACATCACTACTAATTCCACTATCCAAGTCATTGATATATATTAAAAACAACAATGGCCCTAATACTGATCCCTGTGGTACTCCAGTAATTACATGCCCCCACTCGGATTTAGAGCTGTTTATTACAACTCTTTGTCGCCTGTCGCTTAGCTATGACCTTATCCAGCATAACATCTTCCCATTTATCCCGTGCGCCCCAACTTTTCTCAGGAGCCTTTGATGGGGTACCTTGTCAAATGCTTTACTAAAGTCCAGATATAAGATGTCATAACTATCACCATTATCTACTTCCTCGTACACTTTACTGTAAAAACTTAACAAGTTCGTCAGGCAAGACTTCCCCTTCGTGAAACCATGCTGTGACTGATTTATCAAGTTATGTTTGTCTAAATGCTCCCTAATATTCCTCGCTATTATTGACTCCAATATTTTTACCCACAACTGAAGTTAAGCTGGCAGGTCTATAATTAGACGCTAAAGTTTTATCTCCTTTCTTAAAGATGGGTACTACATTAGCCTGCCTCCACATTACTGGTACCTCACCTGACTCAAGTGATTTCCTAAAGACAGAAACTAACGGATCACTAATAATAACCTCTTTGGATCCTTAAGTACTCTGGGATATATTTCATCAGTTCCTGGTGTCTTGAACTTTTTTAGTCTATCTATCTCCTGCTCCACTTTCTCTTTAGTTATGGAAATATCTGTCAGCTTCTCATTCTCATCTGCTCTAAACATCTGTTCACTATTTGGCATATCCTGCATATTTTCCTGGGTGAATACAGTTAAAAAAGGACTCATTCAGAATTTTACTAATCTCCACCCCAGAGCTAACGAGCTCCTCATCTGCTGCTTTTAATGGATCTATAGTATCCTCATTCTTCGTCCTGTATACCTGATAAAATCCCTCCGCCTGGTTGGGTACCTTCAATTCATAATTGCCTTTAGCTTTCCTCGTTAACCTCCTGACTGTTCTAACTAATTCATTATATTGTGAAATTCAACTAATTCATTATATTGTGAAATATATTAAACACCTGCCATCCATACCTGTACTTGATCAAGCAAAGCCCCATTCTATGAGTGAGTTGATCATATGGATAAATCAAATTATTTTACCATGAACGGTTGAGAAAAACACTGTCTAGGAATAGGTAAAAAGCATCCAGCAGCGGCAGGAGCAGCGAGCGCCGGTGGTTCAGGAAGCAGTGAGTGTAGTAATGCAGCAGTAGTTTGTGGTAAGGCCAGTTTACTATATGAGGAAAACTAGCAGCATCATCCGTGGTATATTTTTGTGATATAGTCAAGTGTTTTATATTGTTATAGTGCTAACAGTTTTCCTATATCGGTATTAAACAGAAAGTGTTTCTAACAACAAACGGGAGTCTCAGCATCACTGCCACGAAAAATAATAAAAAAGAAAGGTACGAATTCTTTACACTGAGAGTGCAAAATTCAGCAAAGATATTTACTTGCATTTCATGATATTTCCACATAACAATTAAAAAACATTTCCATTAACCATCATAGGCTGCGCGTAATATTTGAACTCAGTTAAATTTAAATGTAAGATCTGAACACGCGGTAACATATCTATTATTCGAGGACCTCCATGTTTCTGAGGCCACGACAGAGATGGAGGGAAGAAAGGACGGGCAGGTAAAAGAAAAGGGAAGGATTGGAGACATAGTGAGCGACGAAGGAAAAGTGCAGAGATGTGTGAGTGAGAAAAAAAAAAAAAAAGTGGGGGAGTGGCAAGGAGAAAAATATATGTGGTGATTACACTAGGTATGGAAAAGCAGAGTGGGGGGAAGATATGTGAGAGAGAGAGAGAGAGAGAGAGAGAGAGAGAGAGAGAGAGAGAGAGAGAGAGAGAGAGAGAGAGAGAGAGAGAGAGAGAGAGAGAGAGAGAGTAAATAAACAGATAAACAAATTAAATTTGTACTGTATTGACACTGGGTAAACATGTTATGAGCTTGGGAGCGAATTAATTGCTTAGGGTTCGTAGAATATGAATATGATGCATGTGAAAGAGAGAAAATATGCAAGGTTTGTATTCATTGGTAGGGTGTTTGGTAACCTTGTAAAAAGCAGTGTTCATCACGGTGGTTCACGCAATAAACAGTCAGCAGTGCGTGGGCGCAGCCTTAGTGACGGCACAGCGAACGAGGAAATAGTCAGATATCTGCTTCGCCTTTGCTCACACGTTCCTGAGGCTCGTCAAGTGTAGGAACAACAGGAGACTGACGAAAAGCGAGCTGAGTGAGCTGAAGTATGCGTAACGAAGGAACTGGTGCTATGAATTACACAATTGCCACCAGTTAATTTTGCTCCACACATATAAATTGTACGAATTATTACATTGTACACAGAATCCATGCTGACCAACTATTATTTATGAAGCGAGAGAGAGGCGTTCGTACCAGAGATAACTCAGTATTTTCCTACGACATTAGCTCGTATATAGGTGCACGCCTCTTGAGGAGCAGGAGAATACGACTGGCTGGCGACAATTCATCATCTCAACACACACACACACACACACACACACACACCTTGCCTCACCACCAGTCACCACACAGCCGCTGGCCAAGACTCACCACTCACCACGTCACACCACCAAGACTTCTAGATAATTATAAGTCCCCCCGGAAAGTACTCAACAATAAATCACGAAAAGTCGAAGCTCTCATTCTTCATCTTATACTGGCGCAGCTTATTGATGGCTGGGACCAGCAAGTACCTGACGTGGAAGCGAATACGGATGCAAGGAATGAAGAGACGATGACTACCCTGGAAAAACTTACAGAGCTGAGTCCGTAACCTCGTTTGGGATGCGGATGGCAAGAAAGTTAACCAGAAAGAAGAGGTGGAGGAAAGTGAATAGTACGAAGATGTGAGACTAGATAAGGAGGATGAACATACGGAGGAGTCTGAGGATAGTGAGAAGATGAAGGAAACGGAAGAACAAGACGTAGATGAAAGTGAACATCTGGGCAATATGTAGAAGCAAAATAAAAATTGAGGAGGCTGATGGTAAAGAAGAAAGTGACACAATAAAGGTGAAGGAGGAGGAGGAGGAGGAGGATGCAACAAGGAACGAGGCATGGGAAAAAAAATTAAGGCAACAGCGACTGAAGGAGTGTAAGGAGAAGGGAAAGATTGGTAAAAAAAATATGAAGGAAAGGACGAGCAGCAGCACTCCTGGATGAGAAAGAGGAGTTGGAAAAGAGGAAGGAAAAGAAGTTGACCAAGAATCAGAAAGATGAGTTGGTGGAGAATGAAAAGAAATATTGTAAGATTAAAAAGGAAAAAAAGAAGAAACTGACAAGGAGGCGGAAGGAACTGGAGAGCAACTTCACATATCAGGAGGTGGAGAAAGAAGCAGAGAAGTGTGTGAAGAACGAGGAAAAGGAGCAACTAACACAAAGAAGCAGAAGGAAGCAAAGAGGAAAGTGGAGTAAAATAAGTGGAATGAGGAGAAAAAGAGGCTGGAAAAGCAAAAAAAAAAATGTAAGAAGAAACGAAAACAAGAAAGTGAAGAGCCTCGAGGAAGGAGGCAGGAAAAGCAACCGAGACGCAATATTACGGTGATGAGTGAGAGAATCAAGGCAGTCTGTTAGAAATGAGGGATCAATGAGACGAAAATCTTTTTACTCCATCCTGTTAAGGAGAAAGGAGATGTGTGAGCTGAACCTTTCCATATGTGGGAGCAGTACTCCACACGTGGATGTATAAGGCTGGAAGCAACTGGGAAGAAAAAAAATATTGGAGGAGGCGACATAGAACACGTAGCTTCATGGATGTTGTATTAGAGAGAGAATACTTTTGAAATTTACAGTTGATGATTTTAGTGCGAAGGTAATCCATGTGTGTTCAACCTAGAGGAAAGGGGATAGTTGAGTGTCCCTAAAGAAGAGATGATTGGCTAGAAGATAGTGTTGGTGAGGTACTGAACAGCACAAAGTGTACCCTGACTCATCCTGAAATAATAGAAAGTTTAAAAGTTAGGTGTTTTATGTTTCTTTGTGTGACCTATTTAATACCTGTTGAGTTCGGCGTCTTGCAAATGATGTGTAAAAATGCATCTGTGTAAAAGTGGACATAACAAGGAATTTGAATGAGATCATTAATGAATAATAGGAATAGGATGGATGACAGGACAGAGCCCCTTGGACCATTACTGGCCGTCTACCACTGTGTCAATAACATAGTCAGAAAATAAACTATACATAAGTGCAGCGAGATAAATAAAACCATATGAGACAGGCTTAGAAATTAAAAATTTATATCACACTATCAAAAGTTGTTGCTATGGCTTAGACAACAACAAAGGTTTCACCGAAATCCCAAAGAGAGGATGACCAAGATTTAGCGAGAAGAGTTTGAAAATCACCAGTGGATCGTTCTTTACGGAATCGCGTGTGATGATCAGAAAGAAGGCTGACAGCAGATAGATGTTTCAGACTCAAAACCTTTAAAAAATATGCAATCGAAGTTATAGGCCAGTATATGAAGGAGCGAAGAAGTCAGATTAAAGGCAGCCCAACTTCCAGCAAGTAGGAAAGGTGAATGTTGGACAGAGACAGAAGTGTTGACTAGGCAAAGAGAAAGTAACAGTTAAGGAGAAGTGATAGAAAGAATTCCAACAAGGCTATAAGCCTCCCATGCCTCCATGCCAGAGACAAAACACACCTGTTATACGCTCTGCACAGAGGGATGAATCTCCGACACGGTATCAATAGTTACTACAGGAAAAATCAGAATAGTGACATCTGCGGTCCTACCACTTAGCAGATATTTAGTTTGGTGCGTCCAAAGATTGTACTGGGATGATAGGACAGGATAGGGAAATAAGACTGTGGTCAGAGAGAAAAAATTGGCATAATATACTGAAGGGTTAGATGTTAGGAAAAGGTCTAGAATGTTGTGTGTGTGTGTGTGTGTGTGTGTGTGTGTGTGTGTGTGTGTGTGTGTGTGTGTGTGTGTGTGTGTGTGTGTGTGTGTGTGTGTGTGTGTGTGTGTGTGTGTGTGTGTGTGTGTCTGTGTCTGTGTCTTTGTCTGTGTGTGTGTGTGTGTGTGTGTGTGTTTATATATATATATATATATATATATATATATATATATATATATATATATATATATATATATATATATATATATATATATATATATATATATATATATATATATATATTCCAAGTTATAGATGAGATGAACAGGGACACACCAGAGTTTCTTCTTCATTTATTGTAACGTTTCACTCTACGCAGGAGGCATCATCAGGCTAAAAAAGTAAAACGATATTGAGTATTTAGTAAAACATAAAGATATAAAACATACAAAACACTAAGATATTCCACTAAGGGCACGGCAATGTGAGACAACACGAACAAGGGAGCAGACAAACATTGGTGAAGTGAAACGAAAAAAAAATAAATAAATAAAAATAAATAAATAATAATAATATTGATAATAATAATAATAATAATAATAATAATAATAATAATAATAATAATAATAATAATAATGATAATAATAATAATAATAATAATAATAAAATATAAAAAAAACAGCAGTGATATATTTTGACAAATTATAACCTGCAGGCGAACACTGGTATAGAGTAAAACAGTAAAATTAAGGGTGTGGTATTGTTAGAATGAACCTTGTGTGTTTCGGCTGGTAAGTTCCTGCCTTGGCCCTACTCTTGTTAATGCTTTTCTATGTCATCATGAAACCAAGTGGTTAAATGAATGCCCTAATGAGTTTAAACCTATGTTTTAAAGAAGATATGTTGATGACACCTTTCTTTTATTTGAACACCCTCAGTGCATCCCTAAATTTCTAAGTTATTTAAATTCTAAACACCCTAATATTGAATTCACTTGTGACACGGAAAACAATGGTTCTATCCCGTTTTTTAATGTAATAGTGATTCGCAATAACAACCAACAACAGACTGCTGTTTACCACAAACCAACCTTCACAGGTTTGGGGATTAAATTTATCTTGTATTCCTCGATTATTTAAGATTCGTTCTAGGTGCTTTACTTTTGACCATGAAGGATATTTTAAGGATATTTTTTCATAATAACGGGTTTCCGTTAAGCATCATTAATAATTGCATCTACAATTGTTTTAGAAAGCAAAATTAGTCAGCCTTCCTCTATAATCACCCACAGACAACACGTAAAAAGTACATAAAATTACTTTGCTATGGCCACCTTAGCTATACTATTAGAAAGAGACTCACTACTATGCTTAAAACACAATACCCTGATATCAAGTTCATTTTTATTTTCACCAATATGTACACTATCAGCTCTTTTTAAAATTCAAAGACAGTATTCCTATTGGATTTATCTCTAACATCATTTATGAATTTCCTTGTCCGAGTTGCAAGACTCGATATATTGGATAAACCAAGAGGAATCTAACACACCGAATCAGTGAACATAAAGGTAACTCGATACGTACAAAGAAACAGTTAGCTCATCCCCCATTTTCAGCAATAAGAACACACATACACATGATCATCCGTTCTCGGAGAAGGATTTCAACATGTTACATAAAGCTGACGAACATACAGACATTAAAATATTAGAATCTATTTACATTAAATACTTGAAACCTGAATTAAATAACCAATTGTCATCAACACAATTATATCTTTTGTAAACTCTATTCGGAGCTTTGGTTCCGAGATCATAACTAACCAAACCCGCACACCGCTGCTCTTTGTCAATCCTCACCACTCCACCAGCGGCAACAAACGAGGTTCGTCCTGACAATACAACACCCTTATTTTTACTATTTTACTCTATATCAGTGTTTGCTTATAGGTTATAATTTGTCAAGATATATCACTGCTGTTTATGTCTTATTTTTATTTTTAGTTATTTATTCCTGTATTTTTATTTTCGTTTCACTTCACCAATGTTCATCTGTTCCTTTGTTCGTGTTGTCTCACATTGCCGTGCCCTCAATGGGATATCTTAGTGTTTTATATCCTTATGTTTTACGATATACTCAATATTGTTTTACTGTTTAGCCTGATGATACCTCCTGCGTAGAGTAAAACGTTACAATAAATGAAGAAATTCTGGTGTGTCTCTGTTCATCTCTCTCTCTCTCTCTCTCTCTCTCTCTCTCTCTCTCTCTCTCTCTCTCTCTCTCTCTCTCTCTCTCTCTCTGTATGTATGTATGATATGTATGTATTCTAGGTGCTTGTACTTTTATCACTGAAGATAATTTGAACACAGGACTCATTTGAACCTCACCGTTTACTCAATTCTCATAGAAGAGTGAAATTCATCATATTTTCTTTTTATCTCATATTTTATATTTTTATTTTAATTAGAGAGAGAGAGAGAGAGAGAGAGAGAGAGATTTTATATTTTTATTTTAATTAGAGAGAGAGAGAGAGAGAGAGAGAGAGAGAGAGAGAGAGAGAGAGAGAGAGAATTTCATTTTTGCCTCTGTTAGTGTCTGTATGTCCGTCCGTCTCGTCTGTCCCTCTGCCCGTTATTAGTATTGCTGTTATGAAGTTAGCTGTCTCGTGTGGCGTCGACGAATTAGATGAACTCACCATCCAGCATGTGGTGGTGATGGTGGTGGTGGTGGTGGTAAGGATGGGATACGAGGCAACTTAAGCTTCTCATCACGTGAAGGTCAAGGTGGTAGAAAATCCTAAACCCTGACTCCCTCCCGCCTGCCGCCACACTTGAAAGGTGAATATCATCCCGCTTACACTGCTAGGCCCCCGTGCCCTCTTCTCCTTGAATATGAGAAAAAAAAAAAAAAAAAAAAAAACTAAGTGATGGATTTCCATAAAGTCAAATAGAATAAGATGGATTTCCATAAAACCAGATGAAAGCTACATGAACATTGACTAGCAGCTGCGGCCTCCAGAAAGTGAAAGTGGGTCTGAGAAGTGTCCTGCGTTTTTCCTACTGTAACAAATCCTTGCCATAAGTAATCATGTTCCCAAGTACCTCAGAAATAAATTGCTCCATCAACTAATCAGCAGTAAAACGTCCAGTTTCTTTTGTTTACGTAATATCTTGTTATTCTATATTATACGATGTTTTTGTCATTTATTTCTAAAAAAAATGGCATTAAAGGCAGTCTCTCTCTCTCTCTCTCTCTCTCTCTCTCTCTCTCTCTCTCTCTCTCTCTCTCTCTCTCTCTCTCTCTCTCTCTCTCTCTCTCTCTCTCTCTCTCTCTCTCTCTCTTTCAGCAGATACTCCTTCCACCTGCCTCTGTCCCTACATATCTAGTTCAAATCGTGAATGTTTCAGGTACGTTGCCCGGTGACTGGTGACGCCTTGAATGTTAGTTCCTTATGCATTAATCCTTGACGCACGACCTCACTTGGATAATTTATACACACTTTAATCAAAGACCTAAAACTTGGCAAACTTAAATACAATACATAGTGTCTTCACCTTTTTGACACGAGCTTCTAACTTTGCACTGTACCACCAGTTCTCACAAGCATCAACATTCATGCAGTTTAACACGATCAGTTTCACTTGTAAACTTTATATAAAGCCTTGTAGATCCGCGGCACAGTACAAGTCTCACATATGGAAAGGTTGCGAGCTCTACCCCGGTTCATGGCGGTTCTGTGATGAGATGGGTAGCATTCTCTGGTAACCCTGACAGAGCTGTACAGTCTTAACTACGATTCTTTTATCACTTTATAAACTATTGATTTATTTTTTTCCTATCAGTGTTGAGGAAGATTCCACTTCAGTGCAGATTAAGCCATTCACTGCTATTTGGTACTTTTTTTCTAAATCACTAACCGCTGTGGGACATTTCTTCTCGTTCTACAGCTACCTCCAAACATTATTCTGGCTTGAAATTGCAAAATCTATTCCTTTTCATTCTTTTCTTTCTCGCAGGTGCTTATAAAGATTTCGTATTAATTTTAGTGTTGTGAATTGTTGCATATCGCAGTGAAAATGTTAATGGGCTAGTAGATGTAAGCAGCCGACCTTTTCCCGCCCATCAAACTTATTATCTCCATACTCAGACTCTACAACAATGCATTTGTTGTTCTCGCTCTTCTACCAGTATTCTGCTACACACACACACACACACACGTGATCAGTAGGCTTCCACCCACAAAAGACCGGGAGGCTACAGAATGGTCAGAAAGGTAGCGGAGATACGGTATGGTGGAATTCCTACGTTGACTGGGTGGGGGTAGAGACGCAACAGCAGTGTCGAGGGTGCAGCCTTCGGAGAAGGATGGGGCGCGCGTGTGTGGAATTGGCATTGCTGGGCCTGTGCTTCGCCGCTGTTGCAGGTGTGAACACAACTTTATTTTTCTTTCGTCCTTATGATAGTTGTGGCAGGAAAGTGTAGTGATCATCATAATACATTAGATGAATTAAGGAATTTTATCTTTCAAGTACATTACTCTTATTAACAGAGGCCTCCGGAATATATTTCCCTGGCCAACTAAACCACGCTGAACATGAGTCCTGCAGGACACATTTAAGCACAGACGGCACGTGTGAGCGCACCTGCGGCCCCTCGTTCAACCCCAGAGAGCTTAGCAAGTGTGGCATCAAAGATTCCGCCTTCCTCTACTGTTGCGACCCAAACCTTGGTGAGTGTGAGGCGGTTGAGTGACCTGCAACAAGGCAGGCTCTAGCAGGGCTAGGTAAGAATTATGGATAGGTGATATCATGCCTAAAAAAAGGAGCGGGTAACACCTCACACTGGTCATGTGCAAAGATACGTAGATGGTACACACAGAGCTGCATACAAGAAACGTTTATTCCATTCACTGATCATTCGGTGATGATTTCACGTGAAATTCAAGTAAAAAAAATAACATGATCATTCGGTGAAGATTTCACGTGAAATTCAGGTAAAAAAAATAACATTCATTAACACTTATGTAGAGCATGGTGACATGCACAAAACGGAGAATGAAGAGTCCTTTTCTATTTGCAGTCAGAACCACAGACCGTGTCGTGGACATCTCTCCTCCCTTCACAACGTTTCGTAAGTAAATAATATGTTCACCAAAAAAGTACACCTTTTTCGACAATTATTTACTTGTGAGCTAATTCGTTACAAATGTAAAATGTACTTGTTGGGCATAAGAAAATGATAAGCTGATGGTAAGTGCTTTAACTTCTGAATTTCTTTTCAGAGTGTGGAAAAAATTCAAGGAATAGTTTTTTCTTTCCTCCGTTTTACGATCCACCGGCTGGATTCCTGCGGCCCGAAGCTGACTTGCCTTCCCACGATGTCTTGACAGCGGCCATCCCACCTTCCCATACACCGGGTATTCCTGAAGAGGCAATAGTAGAATACGAAGACTTCACTTCGCCTCCTGGCATCTACGAAGCTGTTGGGGGAGTCGTAGCTGAGAAGAACGCTTGGCCTTGGATGGTGAGTGTCAGGCGGTGTCCATATTGTTGTTCGCTGATTCTCAAACACACACACACACACACACACACACACACACACACACACACACACTCACTCACACACACACACACACACACACACACACACACACACACACACACACACACACACACACATACATGAATCTTAGTTCTGGGGAGGGTTAACAGTAGCGAATGTCTGCACTTACAGGCACTGGTGGGTAAAAACACCACCCAAGCTCCTAAGTGGTTCTGTGGCGGAGTGTTGATCAACGAGCAGTGGGTGCTCTCAGCTTACCACTGTTTTATCCACCAGTAAGTCATCTCCTGTACCCGACTAGAACGAAAATGCACTTTTATTCTAAAGGAAAATTAATTTGCTTGTTTGCATGATTTTAGGGATTGTCATTTCTTTTAAACATTAGTTCCTGGTCATCCCTCTTGCACAAAAAAGTAAAACACGCAAACAGCAGTAGCCAAACATAGCGCCACCGTGGCAAGACATCCAAAGCCTCGGGAAGATTTTCTGTTCTGCAGTGGAACTGTTTGTTGCTCAAAATAACGATGGTAGTGTTTAACGCCACATCCTTACGTTGCACCTGCTTTCGTTATCTCCTCAGCTTTGCCGAGGTAGTACGTCTAGGCGAGCACGACTATAACGATGAATATGAAGGAGCCTCTCCGAAGGACTTCGATGTATTGGAAACAGTACTCTACCCTGACTACAAACACCCTCAGGCTTACCACGACATTGCACTCCTCAAACTGGCCTCCAAAGTTACCATTGAGGTCAGTACACGATAAGTTGTCTACTCATTAGATACTCATTAGATATATGTATAAAAGTATACTTATTTTCTGAGTAAGTCTTAACATAGATGAAATGAGACAAAGATAATCTGTATGTCCTTCAAGGATTACATCAGGCCTGTGTGTCTGCCCTGGGGAAGAGCGAGTGACAGTGTAGTGACGAACAACATCGCAACTTTGACGGGCTGGGGCGACACCGAGTACGGTAAGTTGGGTCTAAAAAAACAGGAAAGGAAAGTAACTTGTCGTGGTATGGCATATCATGTGTATATTTAGCCATGAGAAGGTCAAATACACACTGTTTACATGCTTATCTTCACTATCTTAGGTGGATTCCCCAGCACCATCCTACAGGAAGTCAACGTTACGGTATTCGATGTTGGCCAGTGTGACAGCAGTTACTCCAGCCTGCCTCACTACTCTGTCACCTGGCCTCAGGGTATTGGCGAGGAGACCCTGTGTGCCGGAGACCCTAATGGAGGCCGGGACGCATGTCAGGTAATGCTGCTCACTACAATGATTTCCCGTTCTGTTGACTGACGTTCAGCGTGTGTTGGGACGAGCGGCTGCTGTGATTGTTAGCCCGAGGCTCCTCTCTCCTCCTGACGTCGTCGCGTGATTCATTTCAATTATATGTCTCCCTCAGGGCGATTCGGGCGGGCCTCTGGTGTCTCAGGACGAAAATGGGTCTTACGTGCTGGCTGGTATTGTTTCAAGAGGTTATGGCTGTGGCCACAAGGACTACCCAGGACTGTATGCCAACATGCGTCACCCTGCCTACCTCGCCTGGATTAAAAAGACTGCCTTCACTTCTCCCTGAACGACGTAGCAGGACTCGAGGCGCGGCGTGGAGATGCACTTAGGAACCCATCACTTGAAGCAACTAACTCTGGTTACTTTTAATATAATGCTTTCGTATACGTACGAGAGAAAAGTTGTTAATTTGTGGCGTTTTTATTAAAGTGTATTTTTTAATTTTCAAATTATTTATTTGACATTTTCATTCATTTCCTTGATGAAAAGTAAAAAAAAATAAATAAATAAATAAAATAAAATAAAATAAAATAAATGAATAAAATAAAACAAAAACAATCCCACAAGCTGAGCAATGGTCACCAACCAACCCCTGTAAGAGACAGAGCCTTGGCTCCCCTGCCGGCCCACCCTGACGCCCAATTAACTAGCTACATCCGTCCATCCACTCAAGTCACTACCTCTGTACCTCCGCCCAGTCTCCTCTCGGATAACAAATGCACTCTTTCGGTGCAATGAAAATACTACATAAGTGAACGTAAGGGATTCAAAAGTCAGAAAGCATCAATATATTTCTTCTCACTTTGGTGTTAGCGGCAACATTCTTACCCTCTTTAATACTACGGAGTTGTTTCGGTCTCCGTTCATGGATACATTACCTGCTAATAACCATGAAAAGAATTTAATGAGTGTCAACAAACGGGCAACAAAGAGGCAGTCACTACAAGATAAGGATAAATTCAGCTCAGATACCATATTTATTATTATAGTCATTAATCACGTATACATTAGACCAACTCATCCACGCGTCCTTTT
>NC_087169.1:11256141-11276141 GCF_035594125.1 Scylla paramamosain
AGGTGTTTTCAGGTGATTTAAAGACTCGCTGTTTAGGAGCAGGTGGAGAAGGTGGAGGTGGAGGAGATAGGAGGAGTGTGAAGGGGAGGGGAGAGGAGGAGGAGGTATTGAGGAGAGGTGCAAAAAAAATACTTCGGCTCTATATCATCACTTTAGTTTTTTATTAGTAGAGCTTGTATTGTTTTGATATTCAATTTATTAATTGGAAAGTATAACAAGTTATAGTATGTAATAAAATTTTGTCTTGCTGTTTTTTTTTTGCTTCTGGTTAAAATAACACTTTCGTCACTTTATAAATTTTCATTTTTTTTTTTTATTAGCACGCCTAGGGTCGTTTTGGTGTTTGATTTAAGACTTTAAAAAAAATTCAGAAATGTATTCCAAGTAATAATATTTAATAAAATCTAGTGTAACAATTCATATTTTCAAATTAAAAATTGGTCCGTTGCTAGATACGAAAAAAAATATATATATATATATACATATATATATATATATATATATATATATATATATATATATATATATATATATATATATATATATATATATATATATATATATATATATATATATATATATATCTTTTTATTTTTATACAATGAGAAATTTGTGTTTCCTTTATTCGTCTGGAAAGTAATATTTTTTTTGTATTGAGAATATGTAACATAATCTAATCTAGCTGTGTTTTCCTACTCGATATCATGACCCCGTTCGTAAAAATTACACATTGTGTTTTAGATTTTTCTTTATTATTAGTCTACCTGGAAATGTTTTTATATTCCAGGTATTTTTTAAAGTATATGGCAAGTCAGAATATATAAAGCATTCCGGTTTAGTTCCGTTTTTCGAACGGTCAATTTCAAAATGGATTAACATAGGTATATAAGATTGACGTCATCAGTGACGTCATCAGGGTACCGAGACCCGGGACAACCCTCCATTACAATTTCTCTCTGTCAATGTTCAGTGTGTTAGCTGAAGTATATGGCAGGTCAGAATATACAGTGCAGTCCAGTTTGGGCGTCTTCTCGCGAGTTTCAAAATGAATTGCCGTATGTAAAAACAAGAACCGAGACGAACATTTTTTCTCCCTCCTTCCCTGCCTATACGTCAATATTTAGTTGAACCTCCGTGTGTTTCTAGACTCAGACGTAAAGGAAAGCCAGAATTAACCACGAAAATAGAAAATAATCCCCAAAATGCTCAAAATAAGGCTTGAATAAAGCGCATGTTGCAGCCTTGTTCAGAACGCCCACCTTGAAACATCAGGACCCAGACAGAGACCTTCCCTCTTTCCTACCCGCGTCTGCTCGTCAATATTTCCTTCAATTTCCAGCGTTTTTCAGGTATTTTCAGGTGTTCTCCAGAATAAGATGTGCAGAATATTGTAGTAGTAGTAGTAGGAGGAGGAGGAAATGAGGAATAGAGGGAGAGGAGATAGAGATGGAAGAAGAAATGGAGGTCGAGGATGGGTGGAGAGTGGTGGTAATAGTAGTAGTAGTAGTAGGAGGAGGAGGAATAAATGAGGAATGGAGGAGGAGAAGGAGAAAATGAAGAATGGAGGAGGAGGAGGAATGGATGATGAGGGGTTCTCTCTCTCTCTCTCTCTCTCTCTCTGAATGATTCAAGTGTGGGCGTGGGGTACACACAGTTTTCTTACCTATATTGCTGACAAAAGTGACATCTGTCATCCTTTTTCATGGCAGCTGTCATTGGTTACAGCTGCCTCTGACGTGTATTTTAGGTCTGCCTTCTTCCTCTTCCCTTCCACGTCCTCCTTTCCGTCCCTCTTTTCCACCCCCGTGCTTCTCATTCCTCCTTCATCCCCCCCCCCCCTCTCTCTCTCTCTCTCTCTCTCTCTCTCTCTCTCTCTCTCTCTCTCTCTCTCTCTCTCTCTCTCCCTCTCTCTCAGACAGTTGAACTTATTTCAAAGAAATAAAAAAAATAAGTACCTATAGGTACTTTCTAACGACAGTCCGGTTATTAAACAAAGGTGGGTATAATGCAATCAAGTTGTCGCTTACACTTACAAGAGGCAAGACAGCGTCTTGTAGCCTTTAACACCCCCCGCCACCCTCATCTTTCTCTTTCTCTCCAGAGGTTAATTCTTAGACCCAAGGGAATGATGACCTTTTACTACCCTCTACCTGCGCTATGTGTGTGTGTGTGTGTGTGTGTGTGTGTGTGTGTGTGTGTGTGTTACTGTATAAATTGTCCTGAACGTTTAGATATGAGATATATAGATAAATAGATAGATAGATAGATAGATAGATAGATAGATAGAGAGAGAGAGAGAGAGAGAGAGAGAGAGAGAGAGAGAGAGAGAGAGAGAGAGAGAGAGAGAGAGAGAGAGAGAGAGAGAGAGCAAATAGGGAAGACAGGCGCAAGGTAGAAATCATGTAAATGGTCACACCTACGTCTATTTCAAATTGTTTCGATGATAAGACCGACTGCCTTCCGCGGCAGCATACACGGGAGTACGGAAAAAAAGTGGAACGTACTTGTGTGTCTGTCTGTGTGTGTGTGCGTGTGTTACACTATATATACTGTCTTGAATGTGTGAGAGAGAGAGAGAGAGAGAGAGAGAGAGAGAGAGAGAGAGAGAGAGAGAGAGAGAGAGAGAGAGAGAGAGAGAGAGAGAGAGAGGGGGGGGGCTGAAGGAGGAATGTGAAGCACGGGGGGAGAGAGAGAGAAAGGGGGGCTTAAATGGAAGTGATAGGCAGGGGGTGTATGAGAAATGTAGAAACAAAGAGGGAGTCGGGGATGGAGAGGCGGACATGGAGTGGGTTGAGAAAGGAGGTGCGGCTTAATTTACACTTCACGACTTCTGGCCAATGATATTTATCTTTTAAAATCCCTTGAGTTTTCATGTCGCCTCAGCTAAAAAATAAGGATAGGAGGGCTGCTTCATCAAGTAAGCAGCCGTCTGTACATGTATGGGTTCATTTTCTTTTCTTATAACTATTATGATTATTACTATTCCAATAATTACTACATGTATTATTATCCATCATATATTTATTCATTTATTTATCACCCTTTTCTTCTTCACTGCTCTGTTTGTGGGCCTTTGTTAGTCTCTCCTGCGCGCCTGGCGCCTAGTCACAGTAGTCAGTCACAATCAGCCCCCGGGCTAGTAAGTCTTGCTCTGTATCGTGGATTCTTTTTAACATACTTGAACTTCTCTATCCAGTGTTTACTGTTTCCTTATCACCTGCTTGGACGGTCCTACAGTGACTTGTGCCCCCCCTAGCACAATAGTTTAGGATTGTTTCAAGTGAAGACTCGTAATTTTTTAGTGTTTCACTATATATGTTAAAACGTTCACCATTTTACAACTACTTGAAGGACTAGATTAATTTAATGTGCGCCAGGGAAAACCTAAGCTATCAGTGCCACTATCAATGGAATTTCCAAACGTAACTTTGGGGAATATAATAAAATCAAAGGGAGACAACTGATATCATGTCAACTATCAGCTCAGAGTGAAGCATCATCATCATCATCATATTAATAAAATCTAGCAAGTTGTTTCAGGGGAAAATTGCTGTGATGACGTTGTCGCTAATGCGTATTACAACCTTTCTCTCCAGTAGACGCAGAGACTGGAGAAAACGGTTTACCTCGTTACTGACATTAAAAACAAATATCCGATCACACCTTAGGACACTCAAACTCAATGAAATTATCATCTACATGGGAGAAGTACCGTTGAAAAGGCCGTCAAAACATGGCAATTGTCCTGCTGGTGCCCAGCAGTACGTATTACTATAAATGAACGGAGAGCAGCCGCCGTTGAAAGGCATACAGGGAGAAGAGGATTCATAACTTTATTCTAAAGACAGAAACCTGGTACCCATAGAGTAGAAGTTAGTATATACGTAATTTTCGCATTTTGGTGCCTTTTTTTTGCTGCATGAAATCTCGTACAGTCAGCAAAATACATCTGGCAACTTCAGACAAGCAGTGACGTAAGTGACTCCATGTGCGTGGTAAACAGTTGATCTAGTGTCGATCTTATTACACCAAGTTTTCCATCTTACAGTTCTATTTATCACTCCCCTCACTTTACGGAACTAAGCTTGAGTTTTCTTATGTGCCATGTAGGAGAGGAGTTTAAGGTGCAATGCTAAATGGACGTGGAATGACGCCGTTTGGTTCAGCAGCAGAAGTTACAAGTGATGGAAGCAGAGCTCATGGCGTCTTATTTGTTTTGCGTCTGTTTCTGCGGCGATTTCGAATGTAGGTCAGCTGAGTGCAAGGGCTGAGTGTGTGGGATTTCCTGTTCCAGTTGTGCAGGGTCAGCTGGGGAGTCGAGATATTAAGTAAAGACTTGTTAGGGATGAGCAAGGACGGAGCACAGGAAGGAAGCAGGAGAGGGATCATGGCTGCACCCTTCGACATCTTTTGTCGTGTCTTGGAATAGCGTGAGTAATGCATCCAGTTTCCGTGTGTTTCTTGAATTTTATATGTGTTTGCCTTAGTTTATGTATTGATATTTCTGGATTACTGTCTAAAACATGTGGATCTTCCTTGTGGATTATTCATGCTATCTAGGGGAACACGTCAGGTTAGATCCAAATTAGTTTCGATAAGAATTCACAGAATGTATCAGGCTGGTCAAGAAAGTGGGTTTGTGTTGCGTTTTGAGGTGAAAGTTGGGTATAGGATTTTGCTTTATTACGGAACCCATTTCTTTTAAATACTTGTTCATCTCTATTAGGTCAGTGATGGTAAAATTTCATAAATGAGTTGATATCTCAGTGGATTCAACTTTTTGTCATCTTTTCTTTATCAACCATATGATGATATACCCAGAGTACAGTACCATGAAATTCAAGGGAAGAAGCTTCAGGGCATTGGATCAACCTATACCCATAGCCTTAAATTGGGAAAGGAAACACGAAAGTTTGGTCGGTACTTTTCAAGCTTCGGCCGTGCCTAGTTCTGTTAAAGAAGGAACATCACTTGTTTCAGGAAAGCGGTCTAACCCAACGGCTGCACTAAATCAGCCTCTTACCTAAATAAAACATAACAATATAAATGACCAAATGGGAAGTGGAACGTTGTTAATGCCACAGTGATTGGGATTCACACCATTCCAGACCGAATGGCTGTACACATCCCCGTGTCAGTCCCAAATGCCACTGTAGGGTGTAACATCTGCCTTAAAGGCCCCAGTCGAGTAAAATGACTAGTTGTTGAGTCAACGCTAAATACAGTTCATGAAGGACACAGGACTTTTGCTCTTGTGGTAAACACCACCGGAGGTCCAGTCAAACTTAAACAGGGAGTATTGTTGAGCTTATGAAAAACTGGTTGTATCTGAACCTTTGGAAATACCCATTGGTTTCGTCTCCTCCTTGCACGGAACAAAAACCGACATGTCGACTGCGACACAAACCCTTGAATCGTTTGTCACTACTGCAGACTATCCTGAGTTAAGACCATCACTGTTGGAGTTTCTGAAGAAGTAAAGAGACATCATTGCTTTACCTGGAGAAAGTCTGGATGTTCCTGATAAAACAGAACACCACATAAAACTAAAGCCAGGTACCCAGCCTGTGCATATCCCAGCTTACCGCCAATCCCACAAGCAAAGGAAACTAGTTAACAAAGCAGTTGAAGATATGTTGGAAGAAGGTCTAATACAACATTCTAGGGAATTCACCTTTGTTTCTTGTTCCCAAAAAGGATGGAAACTTCTAACTGTTATTGACTTCAGGAGTGTAAATGAAGTAACTGAAGACGATAGGTATCCTCCTCCAGTCCGAAGTGACCTGCTAATGTCTCTAGGGCGAGGGAATAAAAATGTTAGTAGCCTTGATTTACTTAGTGGCTACTGGCAGGTGCCAATGGCGCCTATGTCCTGGGAGGTAACTGCTTTCAGTACCCCCAGCGACTATTTTGAGTGGTTACGTATGCCATTCGGACTAGAATCAGCCCCATTCCAAAGGATGGTAAATACCCTTTTTTTCCGGTATGCTAGGCAAAAATGTCCATGCGTATCTAGATGATGTGATAATCTGTAACTAAGACTCAAAATCTCACTTTGAATGCTTAGAAGCCATACTCCTAAAGCTCAAAGAAGGTGGTCTCAAAATAAAAATGTGAATTCCTTAAAGAGAAAATTACCTTTTTAGGCCACTGTGTTGACGTGGACGGAATCCACACCTTGCAGGTGTCCACAACCTCAGAATGTAGACAATGTCCGTTCTTTCCTTGGGTTGTGTGGCTACTATAGGTCTTTCATTAAAAAGTTTGCGACCTTAGCCTCACCTTTAACAAAACTTCTGAAAAAGGAAATCCCCATACCTGAAAGACAGAAATAAAATGAAAATTTATGAAAATGAAGACCAAGAATTTGCTTTCAGAGATATATGGGTAGACATTTATAAAATTAGCCGACAAGAAAATGCATTATTTGACCACTACAATGACACTACAATAAAAGCACATATAAAAGATAACCATCACATTTTTACTCCATTACCAAGAACAAACCCAAATAATATCAACAATAATAACCCACTCACACGAGAAATTACAGCAGAGACGGTTAATTATATAATTAAGCGAAAAAATAGAGCCCCAGAAAATATCAAATCAATAAAGAAATTCATACACATCTGCCCAGTTAAGGAACAGAAACTCTTGCCAAACTGTTTAACATTTTCCTTCCCATGAGTTTATTAAAAAAAAAAGAAAAAAAATTCAAAGTCGCTAAGCCTAAATTCCTTCTTAAAAGCGGAAAAAAATCCAACAAACCCCAAATAATTATCGGCCTATTTCCATTCTAGAGGTTACAGGAAAAATGTATGAAAAATAATGAACAACAGACTAACAAGCTAATTAGAAGGTAATGATATAATACCTAACAATCAACATGGCTTTAGGAAGAACAAAGGAACAGAAACAGCACTGGCCATAACAACCGAAGTAATGGCCGACTCAAAATCTAGAAACATGTAATGCAGTGTTGTTTTAAGTGATGTGTCAAAGGCATTTGGCAAAGTAATGCATGATGGTCTCAGGTACAGACTTAATCAGATTAATCTTACCCTTAATTTTACCAGAATACTAAACAATTACTTACAAGATAGAACAGCCTGCATAACAATTAATAACTACAATGGGCCAACATTTCATATTAATTCTGGTGTATCAAAGAGAAGCAATCTCACTCGCGCTCTTTACTTCATTTTCACGGCAGATGTACTTCACAGTTTCCACAACAGCACCAATATCATTTATGCAGACCATATCACCCAAAGTATTACTTATCTAGGGCGTTCAAGAAAATTCCTCGCAAAGAAAATAGGAACCGAAATTAAGAACAGTAACTCTTTTGAAAACAAATGGAAAATCAAGACCAATACCAGCAATTTTCTATCATACCCATCGCAATGAAAAAAAAAAAAAAGCAACAGGTAATGATCAATAACACCAGCATTCCATACTCCACCTCCGGTAAAGTCTTAGGTCTCACCAAATCTGTAAATGGATATAATCCGCATGTAAATGAACTACAAAGAAAAGGAAACAGTAGCACAAAAAAAAAAAAACAGATTTTGGTTACTCCCAACAAACATGAAATTACACCTCGTCAAAGCCATTACTCTACCACCGATTTGTTCTCGACACTTACTCATACACGAAAACACCACAACAGTTGCATGAAACTGGCAATATCAAACCTATCAACATTACATTACATCAACGAGGCACCAATACAATGAAAAAAAAAAGTAGCTGACATACTAGCAGACGAAACATTTAAACATTGTCAGTAACCATGCAGATAACACAGCACACAGCCAGTTAAAAAAAAAAAAACAATAACAACTATCTCTGGACCTCAGCCACAACCAATATTCACCAGAGCTCATCCCGCATTAACTAAATGAAACGTACCTCACGCCGGGAGTTCGGGGTCCCTCTTTCCTTGCTGCCGCGCCCCGAGTCAGGAATAAGAGCAGTCTGATATGGCTGGCTCGCAATTCTTCTCCTGTTGGGTTTTACACCTGGGTAAGCCGCTAAGCTGCACCAGCCCATGGTGGCGGGCAACTAGCATCCTCCCTATCAGGGTGAGTAAGCGGTTGCCGCCAGGGGAACTTTGGGATCTGGCAAGTGAACCTGTCCCAGAGTGTAAACGGAGAATCCAGACACTCCTGTCACCATGACATGGGGGACGTAGTTACGTGCAAAAGTTACTTAACCGAGCTCCAAGAGTCTGGAAAATGAAAATAAAATGAGCTGCAAACTCTTGTCACCAAGACATGAGATAACGGGAAAATAGCAAAATAGCGAAATGTGCTTGAATGATAAAATTATAAATGTTACACGCACTAACATTGAATAAAAGCAGGACGCTTTGCCCGTTTCTTCTTAACTTCCACTATATTTCCCTTCCAACTGTTACCCTTTCATCCTTCACCCAGTTTAATCTTCTTCTTTCATCCCTCTGTTCATTCATTCTCCTCACTTCTCACACGCTCACACGCTCATTCATTCATTCTCCTCACTTCGCCTGAAGTGAGGAGAATGAGTGAAGTGAGGAGCCGTTAAAAAATAATTCATTAGAAAAAAAAAATACAGTAGAACTGAATAATGCAGAAAATGCCCATGCATTCAACCTCCTCTGGCTGAAAGAGAAACTGCTCTCTGGCTTTATCAATATATATATATATATATATATATATATATATATATATATATATATATATATATATATATATATATATATATATATATATATATATATATATATATATATTAGAAAAATTTCGAGTTACAAAAGAGGTAAGCAGGGATACACTGGAATGTCTTTATTCATTTATTACTTGCGCAACGTTTCACCTTCTCAGAAGGCATCCTCAGACTAAAAAAATATAATAATATTAATACACTAATCCAAAATACGTATACAGTATAAAAATGTAACACACTAATGCATAAGTAGGAGGAGGCAATAGACACCTGCCGAAACGATAATTACTCATAGTGAGGTCTAAAGCACTGTTCAGGGGGTGCTGTGAACTTATCATTAAACCCAGCTGTGACCTCACTGAACGTTTCCCTTTGTGTCTCACAACACAAGGGGGCAGTCACAGCCTGCCCTCTAAAGATAATTCTCTTCCTCCACACAAAACTACAAGCACCTAATAACACACACACCCTTCACTCAAAAAATTTAAAATCATCATGGCGGCTCCTACACCAGCCTCGGAGTCCCCATCTGGGGAGGGGACCATAAATGTTCCCAGGTCGGACTGCCTTTCTGTCGACGCCCCTAAGTGTCTTGACAACCCCCTCAACTTTTTCTTCATTAACTTCTGCAACATTCGCAGTCTAAGATCTAATTTTCAATCTGTAGAACACCACCTCTCCTCTTCTAAACCTCATCTTTTTTTCCTCACTTAAACTCAGGTGTCTGAGGTAACTGACAGTAGCCCCTTTTCTCTTCCCTCCTACTTTCTCTATCCTCATTTTCGATCCAAAGCTGGATGCTGCATTTATCTGCGCAACGACTTAACCTGCTCTCGTCCCCACGCTCTTGAATCTTCCGAGTTTTCCATCATCTGGCTACGACTACAGAGTCACTCTCGTACTAAATTTATCTGTGCTGTATACCTCTCACCTAACTCCTCTGACTATAAGAAATTCTTTGACTACTTAACTTCCAAAGTGGAGCACATTCTGATCCTCTTCCCTTTCGCAGAGATCTCCATTCTTGGAGACTTCAATGTTCATCACTAGCTTTGGCTTTCCTCTCCCTTCACTGACCATCCTGGTGAACTAGCCTACAACTTTGCTATCCTCCATGACCTAGAGCAATTGGTGCAACACCCTACTCATATTCCTGACCGTCTTGCAGATACGCCCAACATTCTTGACCTTTTCCTGACCTCTAATCCTTCTGCTTATGCTGTCACCCTTTCTTCTCCGTTGGGCTCCTCCGATCACAATCTCATATCTTTATCTTGTCCTATTGCTCCAATCCCTCCTCAGGATCCCCTTAAGCGAAGGTGCCTCTGGCGTTTTGCCTCTGCTAGTTGGGGGGACCTGAGGAGGTATTTTGCTAATTTTCCTTGGAATGACTACTGTTTCCGTGTCAGAGACCCGTCTTTGTGTGCTGAACGCATAACAGAGGTGATAGTGTCTGGCATGGAGGCGTACATTGCTCACTCTTTTTCTCGTCTTAAACCTTCTAAACCTTGGTTTAACACAGCTTGTTCTCGTGCTATACATGATAGAGAGGTGGCCCACAAAAGGTACTTAAGCCTTCAATCACCAGAATCTCATGCACTTTATATTTCTGCCCGGAATCATGCCAAGTCTATTCTCCAACTAGCCAAAAACTCCTTCATAAACAGAAAATGTCAAAACCTTTCAAGATCTAACTCCCCTCGTGATTTCTGGCATCTAGCCAAAAATATCTCCAATAACTTTGCTTCTTCTTTTTTCCCTCCTCTATTTCAACCAGATGGCACCACTGCTATCACATCTATTTCTAAAGCTGAACTCTTCGCTGAAACCTTTGCTAAAAACTCTACCTTGGACGATTCTGGGCATGTTCCTCCCTCTCCTCCACCCTCTGACTACTTCATGCCACGTATTAAAATTCTTCACAATGATGTTTTCCATGCCCTCGCTGGCCTAAACCCTCGGAAGGCTTATGGACCTGATGGGGTCCCTCCTATTGTTCTACGAAACTGTGCCTCCGTGCTTGCACCTTGTCTAGTCAAACTCTTTCAGCTCTGTCTGTCAACATCTACCTTTCCTCCTTCCTGGAAATTTGCCTACATTCAACCTGTCCCTAAAAAGAGTGACCGTTCTACCTTGGACGATTCTCGGCTTGTTCCTCCCTCTCCTCCATCCTGTGACTACTTCATGCCACGTATCAAAATTCTTCGCAATGATGTTTTCCATGCCCTCGCAGGCCTAAATCCTCGGAAGGCTTATGGACCTGATGGGGTCCCTCCTATTGTTCTCCGAAACTGTGCCTCAGTGCTTGCACCTTGCTTAGTTAAACTCTTTCAGCTCTGTCTGTCAACATCTACATTTCCTTCTTGCTGGGAGTTTGCCTACATTCAACCTGTTCCTAAAAAGGGTGACCGTTCTAATCCCTCAAACTACCGTCCTATCTAAAGTTTTTTAATCTATCCTCAACAGGAAGATTCTTAAACATCTATCACTTCACAATCTTCTATCTGATCGCCAGTATGGGTTCCGTCAAGGCCGCTCTACTGGTGATCTTCTGGCTTTCTTTACTGAGTCTTGGTCATCCTCTTTTAGAGATTTTGGTGAAACTTTTGCTGTTGCCTTGGACATATCAAAAGCTTTTGATAGAGTCTGGCACAAAGCTTTGATTTCCAAACTAGCCTCCTACGGTTTCTATTCTTTTCTCTATAACTTCATCTCAAGTTTCTTTTCTGATCGTTCTATTGCTGTTGTGGTAGACGGTCACTGTTCTTCTCCTATATCTATTAACAGTGGTGTTCCTCAGGGTTCTGTCCTGTCACCCACTCCTTATTATTCATTAATGATCTTCTAAACCAAACTTCTTGTCCTATCTACTCCTACGCTGATGATACCACCCTGCACTTTTCCACGTCTTTTCATAGACGTCCAACCCTTCATGAGATAAACATTTCACGTAGGGAAGCCACAGAACGCTTGACTTCTGATCTTTCTAAAATTTCTGATTGGGGCAGAGCTAACTTGGTATTGTTTAATGCCTCAAAAACTCAATTCCTCCATCTATCAACTCGACACAACCTTCCAGACAACTATCCCCTCTTCTTCAATGACACTCAACTGTCCCCCTCTTCTACACTGAACATCCTCGGTCTGTCCTTTACTTATAATCTGAACTGGAAACTTCACATCTCATCTCTAGCTAAAACAACTTCTATGAAGTTAGGCGTTCTAAGACGTCTCCGCCAGTTTTTCTCACCCCCCCCAGCTGCTAACTCTTTACAAGGGCCTTATCCGCCCATGTATGGAGTATGCTTCACATGTCTCCACATGTCTTCCACTCATACTGCTCTTCTAGACAGGGTGGAATCAAAAGCTTTTCATCTCATCAACTCCTCTAACTGACTGTCTTCAGCCTCTCTCTCACCGCCGCAATGTTGCATCTCTAGCTGGCTTCTACCGCTATTTTCATGCTAACTGCTCTTCTGATATTGCTAACTGCATGCCTCCCCTACTCCCGCGGCCTCGCTGGACAAGACTTTCTTCTTTCTCTCACCCCTATTCTGTCCACTTCTCTAATGCAAGAGTTAACCAGTATTCTCAATCATTCATCCCTTTTTTCTGGTAAACTCTGGAACTCCCTGCCTGCCTCTGTATTTCCACCTTCCTATGACTTGAATTCCTTCAAGAGGGAGGTTTCAAGACACTTATCCTTCAATTTTTGACTACTGGTTTGACCCTTTTATGGGACTGTCATTTCAGTGGGCATTTGATTTTTATTGGATTTTTGTTGCCCTTGACCAGTGTCCCTCCTACATAAAAAAAAAAAATAAATGATAACCAGTTTCTTCCTATCCCTTTCTTAAACCTATTGTTTTTAAGCTTGAACCCGTTATTTCTTGTTCTGCCCTGGATGCTGATCCTAAGAATTTTGCTTACGTCGCCCCTGTTATAATCCTTATATCACTTAAAGGTTTCTATCAGGTCTCCTCTTAACCTACATCTCTCTAAGAATGTAAATTTAACAGCTTCGATCTCACCTCATAAGGAATACTCCTCAACCCCTGTATCTTTTTAGTCATTCTCCTTTGTACTGATTCTAATAGAGCTATATCTTTCCTGTAATGTGGGGACTAGAACTGCAAGAGCGTAGTCTAGATGATGTCTGACCAGCGCCAAATATAACCTTAATATTACTTCGGGTCTTCTACTTTTTAACACTCCTAAAAATTAATTCTAATATCCTATTTGCCATGTTTCTGGCCTGTGCCTTGCTTTCTTAGACGGAGTTCAGGGCTAACAGTAACTCCTAAAATAACTCCTTTTCGGTACCCTGTATCTACCAGTTTCGTTGTTTAATGTGTATTCGCGCTAAGTACTTTGCATTTGTTGATATTAAGCTGCATTTGCCATATGTCCGTCCATTCGTTCATCCTATCTAAATCTGCCTGCAGGGCGATGGCATCCGATTTTGACCTATTTAATCTACCTATCTTTGTGTCATCCGCAAATTTACTAACATCACTACTAATTCCACTATTCAAGTCATTGATATATATTAAAAACAACAATGGCCCTAATACTGATCCCTGTGGCACCCCACTAATTACATGACCTCACTCGGATTTCGAGCCGTTTATTACAACTCTCTGCCGTCTGTCGCTTAGCCATGACCTTATCCAGCCTAACACCTTCCCAACTATCCCGTGTGCCCTAACCTTTCTCAGGAGCTTCTGATGGGATACCTTGTCAAATGCTTTACTAAAGTCCAGATATAAGATGTCATAACTATCACCATTATCTGCTGCCTCGTACACTTTACTGTAAAAACGTAACAAGCTCGTCAGGCAAGACCTTTGTGAAGCCATGCTGTGACTGATTTATTAAGTTATGTTTGTCTAAATGCTCCCTAATGTTCTTCGCTATTATTGACTCCATTATTTTACCTACAACACAAGTTAAGTTGACAGGTCTATAATTAAACGTTAAAGTTTCATCTCCATTCTTAAAGATGGGTACTAAATTAGCCTGCCTCCACATTACTGGTACCTCACCTGACTTAAGTGATTTCCTAAAGACAGAAACTAACGGCTCACTAATAACCTCTTTACATTCCTTAAGTACTCTGGGATATATTTCATCAGGCCCTGGTGTCTTGAACTTTTTTAGCCTTTCTATCTCCTGTTCCACTATCTCCCTAGTTATGGTAATATCTGTGAGCTTCTCATTCCAATCTGCTCTAGACAAATGTTCACTATTTGGCATATCCTGCATGTTTTCCTGGGTGAAGACAGTTAAAAAATATTCATTCAGAATTTTACTAATCTCCTCCCCAGAACTAACCAGCTCCCCATCTGCTGCCTTTAATGGACCTATAGCTTCCTTATTCTTCGTCCTACATACCTGGTAAAATCCCTTAGGGTCAGTCTTCGCCTGGCTGGATAACTTTAATTCATGATTGCTTTTAGCTTTCCATGTTAACCTCCTGACTGTTCTAACTAATTCATTAAATTGTGGCCTTAAAATCTCTTCCCCTGCTTTTAATCTCTTATATATACTTCTCTTCCGCCCTACATAATGTTTTAACCTAACCGTCATCCATTTAATGTCACTTTTCTGTTATCTTATTGCTCTATACGGGATGTTTGCTAACTGTCCTATATGCGGTTTATCTAGGAATTATTCATATAACTCATCTACATTGTCATGTTATTGGCCGAGTTTACCTTGAATGGGATCACGTTTTCTTAGTGTCCCCCGTGTTCCGGTTACCTGCCTTTCGGACATTATCCTTATTATTGGTTATAAGTAGTGTAAGGCTTATTCACTCATTTTATATCATGTAGTATTATTCTCTTCATAATTTAAGTTCTCTGTATCTTTGTATGTATAAGGGAGGAAGTATAATTGAGGTGGAAATGTGTTGAAACGAGGGGAGCTTGATTGGGCAAAAACACATTCCAAGGAGGGGAAGGCAGAGCGCCTTAGGTCGTGAGGTAGAAAGGAAGGTGGGGACTCTCAGGGATCATCAGGGGAATCTCAGGGGAATCTCAGGGGAATCTTGGTGTGGATTGGTGATGGAGTGAGTGTGTGGAGGTATTAGTGGTGTAGCGGTGTAACCTTGATATTCAGGATCAGGTTAGTGAGTCTTTTGTGGTACCAAAAGCTCTTGTCCGCTGAAATTCGGTTGTTGAGTTGTGCCAGTGACGTTGTTCGAAGGGGTCATAGGTCAAACTGGCAGCCATTTTGTGAGTGGAGGTTTAGGTGTTGACCTTGGAAGCTGGTGTTGCGGTGTATTGGTGATTTTGGGGATGATGTTATGGTGTTATGGGTAGTCTTTGGTGATGATGGTGATCTGTGAGGCTTGAGGAGGTGAAATACGGGAATTATTGTCTGGGGACGCGGTAATGGCGTCTGAGTAAATTCCTGCGGTTGAGGGAAATATTTCTGTGACTGTGGAGGTGTAAACAGGTTCTGGTGTTGTGTGAAGTGACGAGAACGTCATGTAGTAACATGTACTACCTCATGTTGTTTGTGAATTATCATTAGTATTAATATATGTGGTTGTAACATAGAATAATCTTGTTTTCAACTCCCCAACATTGATCTGGTATTAGAGATGATTCCAGGTATGCTGTGTCAAGGTAAAGGTAGAGTGAGAGGGTGTAATTCTGGCGATTTCGGATAGGTCGGGTAGGCACTCGAAGCCTTTAAAAATCTAGACCCTCAAAACTTTCCGGGATCAGTGTAACGTCCACTTTCTTGGAAAGATAACCGGGATCGTACGATCGTACGATCGTGACAACATTTACTTCACCTAATCCTCTCATCTCGGCCCCTTGCATCATCTTCACTCCCTCATCTACTCGCCTTGACCTCACCTCTCCCATCTCAGCATGACCTTACCATACACATATCTCCCCCTCTCTCGTAACTCCAACCTTTCCGGACACTTCTTCCCTCATCTTGCCCTACACCCTCACACCTCACCTCACCTCTCTCATCCTGCCTTATCTCTCTCAACTCCTTCCCGAACCTGACCTCACCCTGCATCCGTTGCCAGTCAATTCCTTGAAGGTACCTTTTTAATCTTTCAAAATCTGCTCTCTTAAAGTCAGGCATTTTACAAGTGTTTTTGCTTCTAAAAGTTTCCTCCCAATTTAATTTGTACCTAATTTCCCAATAGTCACTGTTATAGCTGTCCTCTAACCTCTACCTGCGTGACTGCTTCCTCCCTGTAAGAATTAAATCTAGAATATTGTTCCCCCTTATAGGTTGTAGGTTCTAAGATTATCTGTTTAAAAAAAAAATACATCCTGAATTACCTTAAGAAATTCCTCTGCTTCCCTGTTACCCACCATCAGGCTCCAATCGATATTCCTAAAATTAAAATCCCTTACCACACATACCTGATTGTACCTTCCTGCTCTATTTATTTCCTGCCATAGTGAGGTGATAAATTTTCTTTGTACTGTTCGGTGGCCTGTACACTAATCCCAGTACCACCGACTGTGATCCTTCATTAATATCTACCCATATCGACTCTTGCTATCTCTTTTAATTCTACTGTTAATACAACACTGCAATGTGCCCCTAACGTATAAGGCGATGCCTCCTCCTCTCCTGTTTTCCCTGTCTTCATAGAATGGTGTATAACCATCTATCTTAACCTCTGGATTAAATACTTTTCCTGACATATCTAGCCAAGTTCCTGTTAAAGCAATGATATCAAGATTCTCTACACACGCCATTCCTCTAAGAAAGTCTATTTCATTTAGATTACTTCTACAATTTGTGTAGCAAACACTTTAGCAAAAGCTATTTCTCACCTTCTCTGAACTTGTTACCTTTCTAGATTTAACTAACTTGTCCTTCATTTTGACCACAACCCCTTCCTCCCTTCTGTAACAGCCTCTCCGTCAAATTTTCAGAGCCGTCAAACTCAACGCGGAAAAGATTAGTGCCGTCTTGTCCAGAGCACTCTCTCACTCTTCCCAATGTCATTGCTGCCTTTCAGGTTTAGCAGTGTTTTTCTTATGACACTCCCCTCTCATTGTGAGCTGACACTGGTGCTTCTTGTAATCTCTTGAGTGTCCAGGCTTATTCCATTATTAAGGATCTACTTAACCTTCCCTTAGAGCCTGCTGACAATAACCTTTTCAGTGTACAAGGTTCTTCCTTACATGTCCTTGATACAGTTGTTCTCCCCTTGTCTATTGCCAAAAATTCATCACCAATTGAAGCAAAATTTTTTGTAATTTCTGATTTTGTCCTCAACAGTGATGGTCTATTAGGACCTGACTCGCTTGTGACTCATGGTATTGATGTTTTTCCTCATCATCATGCTATTTCATATCCGGATATTGTTATCTCTGCAATGGACATTCCGGCACCACTCTTAGCCTCTAAAATCTCCTGTTCACACTTTAAAGCATTTACGCACCACCGATCACGGTTTGTCATTGCCTGATTTCACAGAGTCAAAACATTCAGTCTGCTGTGGATTTCTGTTCTACTGTTGTGATTGGAGATCAGCGAGTGGGCCCATGAGTGCTCTTCGCCTTCTCGTTCGCGTGGCAAATGTGCCTCTTGACTCTGCATCTTATCTTTTCCAAAGTCTGTCCGCGTTCATAAGTTGGCTCTTGAAAGTACTCTTTCCTGTGTCCAAGAAGATCATGTAACTGATGCCTTGGTGTCTAACCTCACAGGTACACCAATTTATCTCAAAAACTGCATACTTCTTGGTTATTTTGAAGTCTGCTACGGTAGATCCTTTCATGACTCTCCACACCCTTTTGCTTCTGTTCCTCCTAATACAGATATTTTTCATGATACTGCTGATCTCATTTCTCAGAGTTCTGCTCATGTTAAGGTGTTGGATTTCCCAACAGCAAAGTCTCGTCTCCTCGACTTGCTAGTCAAACACAAACTAGCTGTTGCTTTGCCTAATGAACCTCTTGGTGTCATAGACCGTATTGCGCATCACATTTGGTTAAAACCTGATACACGCCCTTCTTTTGTGCCTTCGTATCATTTGCCTCACAGTCGGCGTGCTGTTGTTCAGAACTTAAATGATGGAATGCTGAAAGACAGTATCATTCAAGAATCACATTCTCCGTGGAACTCACCACTGTTTTTGGTTTCAAAGAAAGACAGTTGTTTTCGTGCTGTAGTTGATTTTTCAGAAAGTTAACTGTGACTGTCCCTGATCATTATCCTTTTCCTGTTTTAAGTGACCTTTTGCAGTCCATCAGGAAAGATAACACTGTATTTTTTACCTCAAATCAGGTTTTTGGCATATTCCATCGGATTCCAGAAGCCGTGGGATTACTGCCTTTTCTACGCCATCAGGTCATTATGAGTGGCTCCGTGCTCCAATGGGTTTATGTAACTCGCCCCTGACTTGCCAGCGACTTGTTAATAGTCTTTTTCAAGGTCTTATTGGCGATGATTTGTTTGTATACCTTGATGATTTGATCTTGGTGTCTCGTGATCTTGAATCTCATTTTGACAAACTTGAACTTGCTTTGCAAAAATTCTAAGAAGCAGGTTTCAAACTTAACCTGCCTAAGTGTAAATTGCTAAGCTTTTAGGTCATGTATTTGACAAGGATGGCATTCACACTAATGATGCTAAAGTTCGAGCAGTTCAAGATTTTCCTATCTCGAAGTCAGTAAACCACGTGCGTTCTTTCCTCGGTCTTGCGGGTTATACCTTGCATTCATCAGAGACTGCATCCATTGCGTCGCCTCTCACGTGCCTTCTCAAAAAGGATGTCTCTTTCATATGGCACGACGCCCAGCAAACTAGCTTTGACCGAATCAAACATACACTCACTCATGCTCCAGTCCTTGCCTGGTTTTAAAAAGTGGCCCCTCATGATTCAAAAGTTTGTCCACGACTGAGCTAAGACCTCTTCCCCACAATGCATCCCCGCCCAGACACCCAACCATCCAACACAAGACGACCTCAAAAGGTGGCCTCTCTAGTGAGCGGCACTGTTGACCCGTTTGCAGCCTAACTCTGGGAACTATTTAGTCTGGTCCCTCACTGGCGACTTTGATAGCATGGGTAGCCCTCATCCCCTAAGTAGGGCGGAGCAGGGGCCGAAGCCCCCTCTAGCCTCGCTCGCCAGGTCATAGGGACACGCAATTGGCCTTTCAGGCAAGGCTACTCAGGTTTTGAGTGTTTAATGTAAATTGCTTCTAATATTTTATCGTCTGTATGTGCGTAAGCCTTGTGTAATATTTTGAAGTCCTTCTTAGTAAATGATGACCACGTGTATGTGAATGTGTTCTTACTGCTGAGGATGAGGGACTGTTTCTGTGTATGTATCGAATTTTCTTTATGTTCACTGATTCTGTGTTACATTCCTCTTTGTCTCTCCGATATATCGAGTCTTACAACTCGAACAGGTAATTTCATAGACGATGTTGGAGATTATTCCAGTAGGAATGCTGTCTTTTAATTTAAAGAAATTGTTGGTGAAGATGAAAATAAACATAGTGTTAGGATATTGTGTTTTTCTAATAGTATAGCTAAGATGGCCATAGTAAGGTAACTTTACGTAATTCTTCGGTATCGTCTGAGTGTCATTAGAGGAAAGCCAATTAAAAAATTGCTTACTAGAAAGTTGTAAATAGTGCTATTCATGATACTTCACGGAAATGTGTTATTATAATAAAATGTCCTTTGAAAGTTCATCTTTTTTGGTCAAAGGTAAACCAATTATAGGATAAACTGTAGCAACGATATAAGAGTTTTAATAGCATTAATTTTAAACAACTGAGGAAGAAAAGATAGATAGTTTATCCCCAAACCGGTGAAGGTTGGTTTACGGTGAACTACTGTATGTAATTATTATTACGAGTTACCCTTACATCCAAAAACTCAATAAAACCATTGTTTTCTGTGTCACGTGTGAATGCAATACTTAGATAGCTAAGAAATTTCGGAATATGTTGAAAGTGTTTGGATAAGAGAAAAATGTCATCAACGTATCTCCTGTGAAACATAGGTTTGAATTTACAAGGGCATTCATTTAACCAATTGGTTTCATGGTGACATAAGAAAGCATTGGCAAGAATATAGGGCCAAGACATGAACCCATAGCCACACCATCAACTTGGACATATGACTTTTTATTAAACAAGAAATTTAATTGCCTTTAATTGCCAGGTCTAACAATTTTTTTTTTTTTTTTTTTTTTAGTATAGCTAAAGTAAATAATAGTAAAGTAAATAATCTGAATAGTTTCATCAAGGGTTATATTAGCGAACAGTGATTTAACATTAGAA
>NC_087169.1:11281141-11301141 GCF_035594125.1 Scylla paramamosain
CTCACCGTAAGCAAAGAAACAAACTGGTGGATATTTAATTAATGTACATAGGTTTCTACATGTATAGACTACTTATGAATCTACATACTATCGTACCATTGAGTACACAAGAAGACAGTGATCCCTTAACGCTCACATCTAAAAAAGAGCCAACGTACACATATTAGCGCGTGCAAAATATACAAACACAGCTGACAAAGCTGTTTCACTGATAATAATCTTTAGATTTCTAGTACTCTGGGATATATCCGTCTGACCTTTGGGATGTTAACTTTTAGGCCTGTCTGTTTTTGTTCCACCTTGGTTTTAGAAATAACTATAAATTTATCATCATCTGCTCCAAAAATTGTTGGCTTTTCAGTATTTCCTGCATGCTTTTCTCAGAGAAAGAATTAAATATAGGTGCTTAGAATTTTACTCATCCTGTCCCAGAAGTAACTCTCCATCAGATGGACTCCTCTCTCTCTCTCTCTCTCTCTCTCTCTCTCTCTCTCTCTCTCTCTCTCTCTCTCTCTCTCTCTCTCTCTCTCTCTCTCTCTCTCTCTCTCTCTCTCTCTCTCTCTCTCTCTCTCTCTCTCTCTCTCTCTCTCTCTCTCTCTCTCTATATATATATATATATATATATATATATATATATATATATATATATATATATATATATATATATATATATATATATATATATATATATATCTGCCCAAAGGCAGCTAAAGGATTTTAGACCCACGTGATAACGCGAATCGTTAATTGCATTCGGTCAAACCTGAAGACATACATAATAAACATAATGCGTGCGTAGCACTACTAACCATTAAGTAATGTATCAACATAGTGTATCGTATCAACATAATGCATCACTAATCATGGATTATGACAATTAGGGAAATCGACCACTCGACCAATCGACCACCACTCTCATTCTCAATTTCATTATATCTCTCATTTACTTAACTTTCATAGCACCAGAACTTAATATACTAATGCACTTTAACCCTCATAACTCATAAAATATTGTTTTATCATACTTCGAAAACCGCCAGCAGCACTGTTGGCGGTAGAAATATATATATATATATATATATATATATATATATATATATATATATATATATATATATATATATATATATATATATATATATATATATATATATATATATATATCGTAGCCAGGCCGAGGGTGTGTTGTCGCCAAGGCACCCAGGCCTTGGCTGCCCATTGTCCCAGAGGTCACTGGTCACCGCTGTGACCCCTCGTGAGGCTTACGGCATCCCTGGTCACACGAACAGGACAGTGCCTGCCCTGATGCCGAGGCACCCGAGCGCTGGGTAAAGTGTAGTTAATGGACCTAGCCTATTCGCAATTAATCTTGTGATCAAGTTACCTTACAGTCGCTGACCTCACAAAACACAAAACAGTGACCCACTGTTAACTTCAGTAATGCACGAGCTAGAAGGACATAGAAAAACCATATATGTTTGCGTGTAAAGGTGTTTAACCATAGACTCGCTAGGAGACATGTTTCTTACGCACCTCCAGTGAATTATAAGCATCCTGGTGATCGTGTGGGGTGAAGGAAGAGATGAGTGTACTAACTAATTAGATTTTGAACCTTAAGGATAACTCCTTATATAGTAGTAGATAGTAATGTACGTAGGTCGACGTTGCCGTCGTCAAAATGGAATATAAGGCGAAGTAGCGAACGATTCTCTCAGACCTAACTAGACTCCAAGAGTGAAGTTTTACAATTTCCTGGAAGGTGCTCCCACTCGACAGCACCATGAAGCTCGTAGTCGTTCTCTGCCTCGTCTTGGTCGTAAGTAATGCTTAGAAGATTTTTCCTAAGTGCCTTGTGTGTCTCGATTTAAAATGTTGTTTCAGTATACTGTGGTCCCCATATACTTTGTCATTTTCCATGTGTTGATATAATGCTGAATCTTGATGAGTGATTTTAATATCTTTTGTGGTACTTCGTATGTAGTGCTAATATTCTAATGTTACATTTGATTATTCTTTAATGTGATTATGTTATGTGTGTTCTTACATGTTAATATGTTATATGTTACTGAATGACCTGAGTTGGTCGATAAAATCCTGCTAAAGTAAATTGAATAGTGACGTCAAGATTTATTGAAAGGTCATTCTATGTTTTAATATGTGGTAGAATTCTGGTCTTTCGTTGCCTGCGAGTATCGTTGGAAAGGGTGGACTGATTGTTTTCGATTTTTTTAGTCTGAACGTTTTCGACAGACTAACATGTTTAAGAATGAATATTTTCGACAATGATTTGGCAACTTAGACTGATTATTTTCGATGGTTCTGCAATATATTTTTCAATCATGATTATTTTCGACACATTAAAAACATTGGTTGGAATGTTTTCGAAACTAAATAAACTTCACTATGAATGTTTCCGACAGTAAAAAAATATTGAACTGAATGTTTTCGACACTAAAAAATGGTAAATTCTGAATGTTTTCGACACTGGATAAAATGAACTGTCACATCACGTCACATTTAGACTTAAACAAAAGACTATAAAAACTAACCTAACCTAACCTAACCTAACAAGATAATAATCAAAGAAGGTCTAAAATGGCTGAATGAAGTGTCGAAAATATTCCAAAAAATATTGATTTAGGTCAATGATGTGTCGAAAATAATCCAAACTGTAAATAGCTAGGTAATTGTTGTGTCGAAAATAATCCAAAACGGACACTAAATGTGTAAGGGTTGTGTCGAAAACAGTCAAAAAAAACATAAAATGGGTTGTCGAAAATAATACTTCTTGGCAAGAATCGAAAACATTCAGTTTAGATTACTTTTGTAGAAAATCGAAAACATTCAGACTAAAAAAATCGAAAATAATCAGCGACCTCGTTGGAAAGTGTTGATTATTGGTTAATAAATAGTGTTAACGTTTCTGAACTGCGTTTGTGGCTTACCCCACTGTGAGAACCCCGGCCTTAACTCTCGGTTACCTGGATTTAAACTTTGTAGTGTTTGTTATATAAAGAATTAGTGCAGTTCCTGCGTAGCCTCTGCCTTCCCTTAACGGTAAGGAGGAGGGTTACGATATATATATATATATATATATATATATATATATATATATATATATATATATATATATATATATATATATATATATATATATATATATATATATATATATTTTTTTTTTTTTTTTTTTTTTTTTTTTATTGTATATGTTCATTTATTTGCATATTTTAATCGCACATGGTTAAACAACCGCATTTTACGTCTTTTCTTTAGAGCCGTCGTTATGGAAAAGACTGTATGGGTTGTACTTCTGGTGATGGTGGCTCTATTGTCTACTATGCCTTCGCCGGGGAAATCTGCAAATATAGTAAGTAAACAATAATTTGTACTAGTTTCCTTACTTGCGAATACTTTTAGAAACCTAACCACAAATACCAGTGCCCGTCCCGGTGAAAATGAAGCTCTTGAAAATATAATAAATAGTACAGAATGTCTATCTATGCATCTACATATATATATATATATATATATATATATATATATATATATATATATATATATATATATATATATATATATATATATATATATATATATATATATATATATATATATATATATATATATATATATATATATATATATATATATATATATATGTGTGTGTGTGTGTGTGTGTGTGTGTGTGTGTGTGTGTGAGATGTAACAAAGGATAGGGTTAATCTAATGAACAAATAATAAAATTATGTAAACAAAAGTGCTACACACGAAACATTAGATATAAAAATAGGAAGAAGAGAAAACTTGCTCACCCAGAAACAATTCAGAAAAGTGGAGGAAGTTGTTGACGGAAAAGCATGCCAGACGATGGTGATGTAAATATGAGTATCAGGTGGACAACTGCCATCGTATTAGGTAACTAAAGGAAAAGGTGGCAATAAATGACAGAAGGATAACGGAGTAACCATATGAAGAATAATAAGCATAAGTGTGCATCGTTTACATATTGTGTGAAATTCCTCCATCAATCAACTCGACACAATCTTCCAGACAACTATCCCCTCTTTTTCATTTACTCAGCTGTCCCCCTCTTCTACAATGAGCATCCTCGGTCTTTCCTGTTCTTATAATCAAAACTGGAAACATGACTTCTCATCTCTAGTTAAAGCAGTTTCTATGAAATTAGGCGTCCTAAGACGTCTCCGCCAGTTTTTTTTCTCATCCCCCTCCCCACCTACTAACTCTGTACAAGGGCTTTAACCGTTCATGTATGGAGTATGCTTCACATCTCTTGGGGGGGGGATGAAATTCCACTCATACCACTCTTTTAGACGGGGTGGAATCGAAAGTTTTTCGCCTCAATTCTTCTCCTCTACCTGACTGTCTTCAGCCTCTTTCTCATCGCCGCAATGTTGCATCTCTAGCTATCTTCTATCGTTAGTTTAATGCTAACTGCTCTTCTGATCTTGCTAATTGCATGCCTCCCCTCCTCCCTCGTTGCACAAGACTTTCTTCTTTCTTTCACCCTTATTCAGTCCACCTCTCTAATGCAAGAGTTAACCAGTATTCTCAATCATTCAACCCTTTCTCTGGTAAACTCTGGAAGTCCCTGCCTGCTTCTATACTTCCAGCTTTCTATGACTTGAATTCTATCAAGAGCGAGGTTTCAAGACACTTATCCTTCAATTTATGACTACCGCTTCGGACCAGATTCGGGGACTGGTATCTCAGTGGGTTTTTTTTTTATTTCTTTTTTATTAGACTTGTTGCCCTTGGCCAGTGACCCTCCTCTATATATATATATATATATATATATATATATATATATATATATATATATATATATATATATATATATATATATATATATATATATATATATATATATATATATATATATATATATATATATATATATATATATATATATATATATATATATATATATATATGAGTATTCCTTACGAGGCGAGATTGAAGTTGTTAAATTTACATTCTTTAGAAACACGTAGGTTAAGAGGGGACCTGATAGAAGTCTTTAAGTGGTATAAGGGTTATAACAAGGGGGATGTAGGCAAAATTCTTAGGATCAGTAACCAGGGTAGAATAAGAAATAACGGGTTCAAGCTTGAAAAATTTAGGTTTAGGAAAGAGATAGGAAAAAATTGGTTCTCAAATAGAGTGGTAAATGAGTGGAACGGACTCAGTAATCATGTTGCTAGTGCTAGAACACTGGAGAGCTTTAAAAGAAGATTAGACAAGTTTATGGATGGGGATAATAGATGGAAATAGGTAGGTATATTTCATACAGGGACTGCCATGTGTAAGCCTGGTCGCTTCTTGCAGCTTCCCTTATTTCTTATGTTCTTATGTTCTTATATATATATATATATATATATATATATATATATATATATATATATATATATATATATATATATATATATATATATATATATATATATATATATATATATATATATATATATATATATATATATATATATATATATATATATATATATATATATATATATAAAGGGTGAACACGGCGCCTGTACAGAGTTAGCAGCTGGGGGCGGTGGCGAGTAAAACTGGTGGAGACGACTTAGAACGCCTAACTTCATAAAAGCCATTTTAGCTAGAGTTGACATGTGAAGTTTCCAGTTAAGATTATAATTAAAGGACAGGCTGAGGATATTCAGTGCAGAAGAGGGACAGAGTTGTATGTCATTGAAGAAGAAGACATAGGTGTCTGGAAGGTTGTGTCGAGTTTTTCAGACATTGAACAATGCTAAGTTTGCTCTGCTTCGAGAGCAAACTTATCAGAAGTCAGTCGGTCTGTAACAGTTCTGTTAACTGCGTGAATTCTTTACTTTCTGAAGGGAAAGACATGTAAAATAGCATAGTTGTATCATCAGCGTAGGAGTGGATAGGATAAGAAGTTTGGTTTAAAAGATCATTGATGAGCAATAGGAAGAGAGTGGGTGACAGGACAAAACCTTGAGAAACGCCATTGTTATTAGATTTTGGAGAAGAACAGTGACCATCTACCACAGCAGCAATAGAACGGTCAGAAAGGAAATTTGAGATGAAGTTACAGAGAGAAGGATAGAAGCCATAGGAGGGTAGTTTAGAAATCAATGCTTTGTGCCAGACTATATCAAAAGCTTTTGATATGTCTAAGGTAACAGTAAAAGTTTTACCAAAATCTCTAAGAGATACTATATATATATATATATATATATATATATATATATATATATATATATATATATATATATATATATATATATATATATATATATATATATATATATATATATATATATATATATATATATATATATATATATATATATATATATATATATATATATATATATATATATATATATATATATATATATATATATATATATATATATATATATATATATATATATATATATATATAATTATTATTATTGTTATCATTATCATTATTCATTAATGATCTTCCAAGCCAAAGTTCTTGTCCTATCCACTCCTACGCTGATGATACCACTCAGCACGTTTCCACCTCTTTTTCATAGACGTCCAATCCTTCAGGAAGTAAACATTCCAAGCAGGGAAACTAGAGAACGCCTTGCTTTTTATCTTTCTAAAATTTCTGATTGGGCAAACTTAGCGTTGTTCAATGTCTCAAAAACTCAATTCCTTCATCTATCAGCTCAACACAACCTTCCAGACAACTATCCCCTCTTCTTCAATGACACACAACTGTCCCTCTCTTCTACACTGAATATCCTCTGTCTGTCCTTTACTTATAATCTGAACTGGAAACTTCACATCTTATCTCTAGCTAAAACAGCCTCTGTGAAGTTAGGCGCTCTGAGACGCTCTGAGTTTTTCTCACCCCCACAGCTTGTAACTCTGTACAAGGACCCTATCCTCCATATATGGAGTACGGTTCACATGTTTGGTGGGGTTCCACTCATACCGCTCTTCTAGACAGGCTGGAATTAAAAGCTTTTCGTCTCATCAACTCCTCTCCTCTAACTGTCTGTCTTCAGCCTCTCTCTCATCACCATAATGTTGCATCTCTAGCTATCTTGTACCACTATTTTCATTTTAGCTGCTCTTTTGATCTTGCTAACTGCATGCCTTCCCTCCTCCTTTGGCCTCGCTGGACAAGACTTTCTTCTTTTTTCTCACTCCTATTCTGTCCACCTCTCTACTATATATATATATATATATATATATATATATATATATATATATATATATATATATATATATATATATATATATATATATATATATATATATATATATATATATATGTATATATATATATATATATATATATATATATATATATATATATATATATATATATATATATATATATATATATATATATATATATTGTTAAGACCACATATCCCTGCCCCTTCACAAAGCTACCGCACCTGGACTAGCTTCACTGAGCCACCTTTCACATGGACTCTGTGCAGGGCTCACAGATAAGTGAACAGGGTTCCTTGTGACTCCTGCATTCTTTTCACAACAGTAGTAACTCCAGGTCAGACTAAGTTTTACCCACCCCAAAGAGAAGGGTAATACTCAAACAACACTTAACAACTACAGTTGCAGAAGAATCGACAATCATGTCTAGGAAAAACAGTTAACATACGATAAACACGTATATGGTCACGGTATAATACCCTGTTGGGCTTCCGCCCACCATGACAGTCCTCCCACTGCCCAACAGTGTTATAGTCTCAAGTAGTAGTCTGGAGTATTATAGTTTACTGCCTCTTGAGTGACAGGCCTTTTCAGGACCTGTGGAGGGAGTAAAGTTTACTATGAAGCTAATTACTTAGGTCCTCTGCGGCTGAACTGCGTCAGCCCACAGTAGCATGAGATCTCACAGAGATCTCACAAAGGCATGGAGTCACTTCCCTGGGTAGAGTGTGTAATTCACAACTGCAATTATTGGCAGACCACTATGGAGACTCCTAGTCTATATAAGTAGTCCGGTGCATATGGCCGGTAATGACTTACTTATCCCATTAAGGCAACTAACCCGGCTAACTAGTGTCATGTCTTAGTCTCCACTAAATGTTAGAGCACATCTCAGTACGTCTGCTTCGTCCAACTGCTGGGTAGGGACTGCAAGAGAAGGTGCGTCAAAACACTGTCCCGCGCTGCTGTTAAGGTGGGGTGGGTACCAGGAAAGAAAGGGTGGGGGGGGGGACACACAAAACACACATACAGGGACGCACACACACCCACTCCCTGTGTGGTCTTTACTTGAATTAAACACTTTACATTTAAAACTCTACTGACTAAACAACGGGGGCTAGATGAATACTAATTGTTTCTTTGTAAAGGCAACTCTTCGACTAAATATAGGGTGAATCTCAAATTAAATGATTAAGGGAAAGTAAGGAAATTTAAGTAGGGAACAAGAGTAATGGCACTGATAAATATCTCAGAAGTTTCAGGTTGAGTCCATACCGTGACTCTCTCTCTCTCTCTCTCTCTCTCTCTCTCTCTCTCTCTCTCTCTCTCTCTCTCTCTCTCTCTCTCTCTCTCTCTCTCATTATTCTTTTCTCATGCATACTTATTTTCTTCATTTCATGTTACTTTATTTAGCTGTACACTACAATATATATATATATATATATATATATATATATATATATATATATATATATATATATATATATATATATATATATATATATATATATATATATATATATATATATGTATATATATATATATATTTATATATATCAAGAGGCAGCATTAAAACAAGTTCGGAAAATAATGCAGGACCAAACTCATCCTCTTAATAACTGTTATTTGTTTTTAAGGTCAGGACGAAGGCTGGCATTGCCATTGATAAAAACGGAGCGGTACAAGAAAACTTTTGTCCCCAGCAGTATTGTGATTTTTAACCATTTTTACTCATAGAAACTCTTTTAATGCTTTTTTGTGACACACTTTTATTTATATATAGTACTTCTGGAGCCTGTTTTTTGCCAAAAAGAATTTCACATGTATGCATATATGTATAACAATGTGACCAAAAATTATCTTATCTTATCTTATCTTATCTTATATATATATATATATGTATATATATATATATATATATATATATATATATATATATATATATATATATATATATATATATATATATATATATATATATATATATATATATATATATATATATATTGTAATGTGCAGTAAGATAACGCAACATAGAATGAAGAAAATAGTAAGAAAAACGTAGTAAGAATGATGAGAGAACTAGAGTACAAACACCAGATGAGGCAGGTGTCTACTGCCTCCTTCACAGGAGGAGGCAGTAGACACCTGCCGAAACGATAATTACTCCCAATGAGGTCTAAAGCACTGTTCAAGGGGTGCTGTGAACTTATCATTAAACCCAGCTGTGACCTCACTGAACGTTTCCCTTTGTGTCTCACAACACAAGAGGGCATTCACAGCCTGCCCTCTAAAGACAACTCTCTTCCTCCACACAAAACTACAAGCACCTAATGATACACACACAACCTTCACTCAAAAATTTCAAAATTATCATGGCGACTCCTACACCAGCCTCGGAGTCCCCATCTAGGGAGGGGACCATAAATATCCCCAGGTCGGACTGCCTTCCTGTCGACGACGGTAAGTGTCTTGACACCCCCCTGAACTTTTCTTCATTAACTTCTGCAACATTCGCGGTATAAGATCTAACTTTCAATCTGTAGAACACCACCTCTCCTGTTCTAAACCTCATCTTCTTTTCCTCACTGAAAGTCAGGTGTCTCAGGCAACTGACAGTAGCCCCTTTTCTGTTCCCCCCCTCTTTCTCTATCCTCATTTTCGATCAAAAGCTGGATGTTGCGTTTATGTGCGCAATGACTTAACCTGCTTTTGTGCCCACACTCTTGAATCTTCTGACTCACTCTCAAACTAAATTTATCTGTGCTGTATACCTCTCACCTAACTCCTCTGACTATAAGAAATTCTTTGACTACTTGACTTCCAAAGTGGAGCACATTCTGACCCTCTTCCCTTTTGCAGAGATTTCCATTTTTGGAGACTTCAATGTTCACCACCAGCTTTGGCTTCTTCTCCCTTCACTGACCATCCGGGTGAACTAGACTTCAACTTTGCTATCTTTCACAACCTAGAGCAATTGGTGCAGCACCTTACTCGTATTCCTGACCATCTTGGAAATACGCCCAACATTCTTGACCTTTTTCTGACCTCTAATCCTTCTGCTTATGCTGTCATCCTTTCTTCTCCGTTGGGTTCCTCCGATCACAATTTCATATCTATATCTTGTCCTATCACTCCAGTCCCTCCTCAGGATCCCCCTAAGCGAAGGTACCTCTGGCATTTTGCCTCTGCTAGTTGGAGGGGACCTGAGGAGGTATTTTGCTGATTTTCCTTGAAATGACTACTGCTTTTGTGTCAGAGACCCGTCTTTGTGTGCTGAGTGCATAACAGAGGTGATAGTGTCTGGCATGGAGGCGTACATTCCTCACTCTTTTTCTCGACCTAAACCTTCCAAACCTTGGTTTAACACAGCTTATTCTCGTGCTATACATGATAGAGAGGTGGCCCACAAAAGGTACTTAAGCCTTCCATCACCAGAATCTCATGCACTTTATATTTCTTTCCGAAACCATGCCAAGTCTGTTCTCCAACTAGCCAAAAACTCCTTCATTAACAGAAAGTCTCAAAACCTTTCAAGATCTAACTCCCCTCATGACTTCTGGCATCTAGCCAAAAATATCTCCAATAACTTTGCTTCTTCTTCCTTCCCTCCTTTATTTCAACCAGATGACACCACTGCTATCACATCTATTTCTAAAGCTGAACTTTTTGCTCAAACCTATGCTAAAAACTTAACCTTGGATGATTCTGGGCTTGTTCCTCCCTCTCATCCACCCTCTGGCTACTTCGTGCTACCTATTAAAATTCTTCGTAATGATGTTTTCCATGCCCTCGCTGGCCTAAACCCTTGGAAGGCTTATGGACCTGATGGTGTTCTTCCTATTGTTCTCCGAAACTGTGCCTCCGTGCTTGCATCTTGCCTAGTCAAACTCTTTCAGCTCTGTCAACATCTACATTTCCTTCTTGCTGGAAGTTTACCTACATTCAGCCTGTTTCTAAAAAGGATGACTGTTCTAATCCCTGAAACTACCGTCCTATTGCTTTAATTTCATGCCTATCTAACGTTTTTTAATCTATCCTCAACAGGAAGATTCTTAAACATCTTTCACTTCACAATCTTCTATCTGATCGCCAGTATGGGTTCCATCAAGCCCGCTCTACTGGTGATCTTCTGGCTTTCCTTACTGAGTCTTGGTCATCCTCTTTTTGAGATTTTGGTGAAACTTTCGCTGTTGCCTTGGACATATCAAAAGCTATTGATAGAGTCTGGCATAAAGCTTTGATTTCCAAACTATCCTCCTACGGCTTCTATCTTTCTCTCTATAACTTCATCTCAAGTTTCCTTTGCTGCTGTGGTAGACGGTCACTGTTCTTCTCCTAAATCTATTAACAGTTGTGTTCCTCAGGGTTCTGTCCTGTCATCCACTCTCTTCTTCTTATTCATTAATGATCTTCTAAACCAAACTTCTTGTCCTATCCACTCCTACGCTGATGGTACCATCCTGCACTTTTCCACGTCTTTTCATAGACGTCCAATCGTCAGAGACTCTCATTTCCCAGTTAATTTACCCTATTTCTATTAGCTCAGTCTGTCTGAGTCTCACGTAGCTTACAGCAGTAGAGTTGCCCTTGACAATGAAATAATCAGAATTCATCTAGCTCCCCCCTTGTTTAATTAGTAGGATTTTTAAAAGTAAAAGGCTTGATTCAGGTAAAAACCACGCGGCGAGTGGTTTGTTGGCGGGCGTCTTTATGTATGTGTGTCGCAACCTTATACCTCTTTGTATCTCCTTGTATCCCATTCTCGTGGCAGCAGCGCAGGAAAGTTTTCAGAGCGCTTTCCCACAGTCGGTCACTAGGAAGCAGTTGGAAGGAACAGAAGTACTGAGATGTGCTCTAATATTTGGAGGAGACTAAGGCGGGACACTAATTAGCCAGGTTAGTTACTTAAGGGATAAGTGGCTCATTATTGGCCATATGCCCCGACCTTTTTATATAGAATAGGAGCCTCCATAGTAGTCTGCCAATAAAGGTAGTTTTGTATAACACACTATATCCAAGGAAATGACTCCTCAGCTGTGCAAGGGTGCAGGCTGAGCTTACACTGTGAGAGGTGAATGACCCTCCTATGTTGTGGGCATTCGTCTTTAGTAGTTTCTCGTGTCTTGTGTTAGTAATCTTGTTGTGTTTTAAATGCTATTGCTGGCTGATTCAGTTCAGCAGCAGAGGACCTACCTAATTATAGCTGCGTAGTGAACTTTATTCACTCATCAGGTCCTGACGAGGACTGCCACCCAGGAGGCAGTAAACAACACTACTTGGCTTGAGGCTATAACACTCTGTTGGACAGTGGGAGGACTGATTTGTGGTCGTAACAGAAATTGCCGAACTCGCCAGGATCACTGGAAGCTTACTCGCTACATGGGGCAGACAGTTTGTTGTTTGTTGTTTATTTCATTGTCTTGTGTGTGCCCACATTTACTGTAAACCATGAAGTGCAGTGCTGGAAGCAGGGATGACTCGCGACCTGAATCCCCTGCCTCTCCTGGGAGCGATAGTGTAGATTTGGGCCAATTTGGTGTAAGGACACCTAGTCCCACACACAGCATCCACAGACGTGTTATCCCTGCCCGCATTATTGGTGGCTTCTCCCACACCTAAGTCATGTCTGAGGAGATAAGAATTAAATTTGAAATGAGGAGAATGAAGCTTGAAGTCGAGTGGGAGAGGGAATTAAGAAAGCTTGAATTGGAACCTGAATAAAGGAGATTGAAGACTGAGGAGGTTATAGAAGCTAGGAGGCTTGAAGCCAAGAGAGAAGCTAAGAGGCTTGAGGCCGAGGAGAAGGCCCGATTACTTGAGCAGGAGAAAGGGATGAGGCTACTTGAGGCCGAGAATGAGACGGAAATGAGGCTACTTAAGGCCGAGAAGGAGAAGAAATGAGATTACTTGAGGCGGAAGAGGAGGCAAAGATGTATGAGAGGGAGGAGGCTGAGAAGAATAGGGTGTTCGTGTTGGAGAACACTCGAATTGAAGTCAATTCACCTCTTGGTTTGGGAGAGGAGTTAAGGAGGATACAGCAGAAAGCAGGATGGTGAGGAGTTTGAAGTTGATTCCTGAGTTTCATGAAAAGGTGATGGAGTGGTTTAGGAGATTTGAGAAGAAAGCCTCAGAATTTGATTGGCCTCAGGAGAGATGAGTTAACCTTGTTGACAATATGTTGAAGGGTAAGGCCTTGGAAGAGTATGATAGGATGTCAGTTGAGGATTTGGAGGATTATGAGTTTAAGGCTGACATGCTGAGAGCGTATGAGCTGTGGCTGGAGGCCTATAGGGTGCAGTGCTGCGGAGGGAGGAAAAGGTCCAGTGCTCTTGAATGTGCTCGCTATCTGGAGGAGACATTTGAAAAGTGGATTGCTAGGGAGCAGGCCACCTCTTACCGTGGATTAAAGGAGCAGTTTATTAACATAGCCGAGAAGGAGTTAGTACCGCTGCTCCGTGAGAAAAGGTTCAAAAGCCTTAAGGAGGCGGCAGCGTAGGCAGATGACCACGTGTTGGCGCACCGGCCTGTGACACGGTGGGACTGGTGGTGATGTGTCTGGTGGCACGGCCGGCGCTAGTTTGTCTGATGATCCATGTTATAGTAATGGCTCCAGTAATAAGTCGGGGCGAGTCAGCCCTGTAGGTAATAAGTCTCCACCCAGCCCAAGAGGGAGACAGTCTGGGACCATGCAACACAGCACTCGTACAGTTCACGTGTTATTACTGTAAAAGTACAAGACATCTGAAATTTAATTTTCCAAAATTAATAAACGTCACAGCTTCAAAGACATCCCAGAAGCCGGTGTGTTTAATTGTGTCCCAGGGCCGGGACCAGCAGAGTGATGAAGACCAAGCTGTGTTTAGTCGTGAGGGTGGAAAGGCTGGAGTGGCCGTCCCCTCATCTGTTGATATATCACCGTCTCCTGTGAGGTCTGAGTTGGACTGGTGCTGTCCATTTTTATGTAAAAGCACTGTTGAGATTAATGGGGTTTCGTATCCCGTTACAGTTTTGAGAGACACAGTGGCACAGCAGTCGCTGTGCAGGAATGTGACTGGGAAGGGAATTGCCTCCGGTCAGCCTGTTTGGTGCCGGTGAATTGGGGCCGCAGAGAGCTTCGCTACAGCGAAGATTAGGCTGACGTGCCCTTTAGTTACCGCGGAGGGGCGGGTGGCATTTGCGGAGGACCTGTCAGGGGTCGATTTTCTTCTGGCGGAATGACCTGGCAGGTGGAAGAGTCTAGGTGCAGCTCCCGTCCGTCGGCGGACGCCGATCCGGATGTGGGGGCTGCTTAGAGTGTTGACTCTATTTGTTGTGTTACTCGCCCTAAGGTGCCCGCGAAATCTGTGGCTCCCAGGGTCGGCTGCAAGAAGCCAGGGCCATCACAAAAGGAGCGCAGTGTTTGTCTTGATGCTGCAGTGGGGACAAAGAACCCAGGGGCCTGTCCCACTGCTGGCAAGGGTTTTGACGAGTCAAACTTGTCTTTGAGTCAGTGTGCTGGGGCTGTCTACAAAAGCGTAGAGCCACCACAAGAAGCACGTGACTTTTGTGGAGAGTGTTGCCAAGGGTGAGGCTGGAGTGATGAGTTTGGATTTTGTGTTTGATAGCTTGCCCTACCCTGTGGAGCCTATCAGAGGTGGCAATCAGACGGAGTTATCACTGGTGTTGAGGTTGTGCATGACGGTGCTAAGTCCGCGCCCTAGTCAGTTGTGTCTGGAGTATCAGGGTTCGCTGCCGAAGGCGGGGAGACTCCTAACCCTGCTGGAGAGGCGGGAATTTCCTCCCATGCAGGATGTACTTGAGGCAGGGAGCAGGCTGCTCCCATGCCGGGACCAGACACAGTGGGTGTTTGCTCACGAGGTGAGGCACCCGTGGTGGCAGATGCTGCAACAGCTGTCAGTGTAGTTAAGGAGGGTTCTATCCTTCGTGTATGTGCTGCCGCACTGCTTACCAAAGCAGGAGTGGATGGGAAGGAAGCCGAGGATCGGGCAGCATGTGTTGAGAGCAACACTATTCTGAATGGCCGGCGAAGAGAGGAGGATAGAGGTTTGGAGCTCCATTTTGATGAACTATCCGTAGTTAAGGAGGCACGGGTGCTGGAAGAACGTAGCAGCCTGGTGCTTGGGCGTTTAGGAGTCAGGGGGACTCAGGAACCTTTGGCGCGGTTTTGCTTGTTTGTTGGGTGCTTGTTTGTTGGGTTTTGCTTGTTTGTTGGTTTTGCTTGTTTGTTGGGTGAAACCGCGCGGGTGAGGCTGGAAAACCTGATGACCTTGTCCAAAGCCTCTCTCAGTTGTATAATGGCCGGAGTTGTTTCCCCTGGTGGGGGATTGTTTGTAATGTTGTTCGCCCGATTCCTTCTTTCGGGAAAACTTATGATGTATTTGACGCAAGCGGTACGGCGCCGCGCCGAAAGGCAGCGCCGAGTGTGGCTGCTTGTGATAGTGTGTTGCTTGCCACTCAGGAAGCATCCTCAGTGTTGCTGGGAACTGCTGTTGGCCAAGCTGTTACTGCTTGTCAGGTGCTGGACCCGAGCAGCGTAGTATGTGATGATGGATGGCGGTTTCCTCAAAGCGACAAGATATATCTCTTGGTGGGTTTACCCTACGGGGAAACACCCGTGCAAGCACTCTTTCCCTTTCCCCCCCTTTCATTATCATATGGGTACATGTTAATCCTTGCATCTCTGTTTCGCGTTCTTTTGAGGTCCGCCGCTGTTAACCCCTACGTGGAATTATAGCACTTAAATATAAACTGACCTCCCAATCGCGAGGAGAGGAAGAAGGCAGTAGAAGGGAGTGCAGGAGAAGAATCAGAAGGGAACACACACTGCATTATTCGTCCTTCACCAAATAAACGTACATCGCTAGAAAATGTACTTTCTTCACCCCACATCTCCATCCTATTGGAGGTAGGATGGAAGGAAGACGTACTATTGCCGGTACATGGTAGTTGCAGTGGTGTACCATTTCTAGTACATGTGGTGGCAGGTGGTGTTTCAATCCTACACGCCTCCTGAAGCAACTAGTAGTAATAGTAGTAATTTCATATGTGTATCTTGTCCTATCGCTCCAGTTCCTCCTCAGGAGGTACCTCTGGCGTGTTGCCTCTTCTAACTGCAGGGATCTGGGGAGGTATTATGTTGATTTTCCTTGTAATGACTATTGTTTCCTTGTCAGAGACCAGTCTCTGTGTGCTGAACTCATAACAGATGTGATAGTGCTTGGCATAAAGGCACTATCACATTCCTCGCTCTTTCTCTCGACCTAAATCTTCTAAACCTTGGTTTAACACAGCCTGTTCTCGTGCTATAAACGCTAGAGAGGTGGCCCACAAATGGTACTTGAGCCTTCGATGACCTGAATATCATGCGCTTTATATTTCTGCCCGGAATCAAGCCAAAAGTGTTCTCCAACTAGCCAAAACCTCCTTCATTAATTGAAAATTTCAAAATCTCTTAAGATCTAACTCCCCTCATGACTTCTGGCAAATAGCAAAAAACATTTCCTATAAATAGCTGTGCTTCTTCATCTTTCCCTCCTTTATTTCAAGCTGATGGCACCATTGCCATCTCTTCTATTTCTAAAGGTAAACTCTTTGCTGAAACCTTTGCTGAAAACTATACATTGGATGATTTAGTGCTTGTTCCTCCCTATCCTCCACCCTCCGACTATTTCATGCTACCCATTAAATCTTTCGCAGTGATGTTTTCCATGCTCTCGCTGGCCTAAACCCTCGGAAGGCTTATGGACCAGATGGGGTCCCTTTCTATTGTTTTCTGGAACTGTCCATAGTCAAACTCTTTCAACTCTGTCTATCAACATCTGTCATTCCTCTTGCTGGAAATGTGCCTACATTCAACCGGCTCCTAAAAAGAGTGATCGTTCTAATCCCTCAAACTACCGTCTTATTGCTTTAATGTTCCGCCTATCTAAAGTTTTTTAGTTTATTTTCATCAGGAACATTCTGAACATTTATCACTTCATACACTTTTATTTGATCGCCAGTTTCAGTTCCCTCAAGGCCGCTCTGCTGGTGATCTTCTGGCTTTCCTTGCTAAGTCTTGATCATCCTCTTTTAGAGATTTTGGTGAAACTTTTGCTGTTGCCTTGGACATATCAAAAGTTTTTCATAGAGTGTGGCACAAAATTTTGATTTTCAAACTACCCTATAATGGCTTCTATCATTCTCTCTGCAACTTTATCTCAAGTTTCCTTTCTGACCGTTCTATTACTGTTGTGAAAGACGGTCACTGTTCTTCTCCTTTGTCTATCAACAGTTGTGTTTCCCAGGGATCTGTCCTGTCACCCACTCTCTTCTTATTATTCATCAATGATCTTTTAAACCAAACTTCTTATCCTATCCACTTCTATGGTGATGATACCACCCTGCACTTTTTCACATCTTTTCGTAGACGTCGAATCTTTCAGGAAGTAAACAGTTCACGCAAGGAAGCCACAAACCGCCTGACGTCTGATCTTTTTTTCAAATTTCTGATTGGGGCAGAGCAAAATTAGTATTGTTGAATGCCTCAAAAACTCAGTTCTTCCATCTATCAGTTCAACACAACCTTTCAGACAACTATCCCTTCTTCTTCAATGACACTGAACTGCCCCCCCTCTTTTACACATCTTCGGTCCGTCATTTACTTATAATCTAAAGTGGAAACTTCACATCTCATCTCTAGCTAAAACAGCTTCTATGAAGTTCGGTTTTCTGAGTCGTCTCCGCAGTTTTTCTCACCCCCAACTGCTAACTCTGTACAGGGGCCTTATCTGTCCATGTATGGAATATGCCTCACATGTACACTCATACCGCTCTTTTAGGAAGAGTGTAATCAAAAGCTTTTCGTCTCATCAACTCCTCTCCTGTAAGTGACTGTCTTCATCCTCTTTCTCATCGACGCAATGATGTATCTCCTGTTATCTTCTACCGCTATTTTCACGCTAACTGTTCTTCTGAGCTTGCTAACTGCATAACTCCCCTCCTTCCTCAACCTCGCTGCACAAGACTTTCTTCTTTCTCTTATCCCTACTCATATCACATTTTTAATGTGATATTCTCAGTCATTCATCCCTTTCTCTGGTAAGCTCTGGAACCCCTACCTGCTTCTGTATTCCCTCCTTCCTATGTCTTGAACTGTCTGAAGAGGGAGGTTTTTAAGACACATATCCATCATCATTTGATTTTTCTATTTGGAATTTTCATTAGGACCTGGTATTAAGTGGGTCTTTTTACACACACACACACACGCACGCACACACACACACACACACACACACACACACACACACACACACACACACACACACACACACACACACACACACACACACACACACACACACACACGCACGCACGCACGCACGCACGCACGCACACACACACACACACACACACACACACACACACACACACACACACACACACACACACACACACACACACACACACACACACACACACACACACACACACACACACACACACACACACAGAAGAAGAAGAAGAAGAAGAAGAAAAAAAAATAATGGTGTTGGATGACTCCACCATTTGGCAAGCAGTAACATCAATATCTGGCTAGAACTGTCTGTTACAAGTTGATAATGAGTTGCTGTAGGTGAAGGGAAGTTTAGAGCAGGGCAGATAACCAAAGTCGCTTAAGCTTAAGAAAGGACTCTAGCAGAGTCTGTTCACTGTAGAGTCTTAAAAATAAATAAATAAATAAATAAATTGTGACGCAGAAATTCAGTAAGGGAAATAAGAAATTTCAGCAACGTTAAGTATAATTTGCCTGAAAATATTCACCATGTCCATAACACGCCACGGTTCAGTGGAAGACTGAGTCAGAGAGAACCGTGATACAGCACTGACCCGATCCTCGGGCGGTTTGATAGGATCAGTACTTACTTCATATCCCAAGTTGGCAAACGGGGACTTCAAAACTGCTTACTCTGCGTAGCCTCGGCGTTCATTTCGTCTCATTAACCTGTGGTGAAAATGCAAATGCTTATCTGTTTGTCAGACGAAGGTATACATGAATGACTATATGTGACATGGCGCGTTCAAGGAAATGTCGATTTTTTAGAAAGCTGAGGGAAAAAAAAAGACAATAGGAAAGACTACATCAGAGCCATAAGTCTGCTAGAGATCATGGCCAGAGAGGGCATAGAAAACAACATTGCAAAGAACTTCAGGCATTATATGACAGCATTATACATGGCATTATATAACAGGCATTATATGATCAGTGGGAGGAGGTGAAGGAGGTATAAACCCAGAGTCAATAAGTTATGAGTTGTCAGAAAAAGTGTGAGCGAGATGTTCAGCTTTTGCAACAAAAAAGTTATTACTACAGCCATCTAGTTGAAAGAGATGGGAAAGATGAAGAAAAAAATGTTGGAGATATTTTTTTTCTCTAGGTATATGATAGAAAAAAGCAAGACGGAGACTGGATTGGTCTTAGCATTTCTTACCGATGAAAGAGTTTTGGTAAGTTTCAGAACAAATTTTACTGAAACACAAAAGACGACCTTCAAGAGATGGAAGAATAATGTATAATTTATGATTCATCTTTATTATAAGTAGCGCGGGAGCAGGCTGAGCTGAACCAGGTTTTGGGAATAATGACAGCACGAATACGTGAAAAGCATGTCTTTAACATCAAAAAACATTCAGCTCTGTCATGTGGTCTTCGCAGAAAGAAGGTTCATTCACGCTCAACAGGGACATTCATACCAGTACCGCCCCATTTAGTGCCAGAAGTATCC
>NC_087169.1:11303641-11338641 GCF_035594125.1 Scylla paramamosain
TTTTTTTTTTTTTTTTTAGGAATAAGTTAAATGTAGGAAAGTTCTAGCAGGAAGGAAAGGTAGATGTTGATAGATAGAGTTTGACTAGGTAAGGTGCAGGCAAGGAGAACAATAGAAAGGAGTTCATGAGGTCCATAAGATTCCGAGGGGCAAGGCCAGCGAAGGCATGGAAAACATCATTGCGAAGAAAATTAATGTGTAGCATAAAGTAGTCGGAGGGTGGAGAGGGAGAAACAAGCCCTGAATCATCCAAAGTACAGTTTTTAGTAAAGATCTGGGAGAAGAGTTTAGCTTTAAAGATACGTAGATGAGATAGCATTGGTGTCATCGGGTTGAAATAAAAGGAGAGAAAGATGAAGTAAAGTTATTAGAGATAATTTTGGCTAGGAGTTAGATTTAGAAATATTTTGACATTTTCTATTGATAAAGAAATTTTTGGCTATTTAGAGGACAGACTTGGGATGACTCTAGGCAGAAATATATAGTACATGAGATTCAGGTGATGGAAGGCTCAAGTAACTTTTGTGGGAAACCTCTCTGTCACGTATAGCACGAGAAAAGGGTGTGTTAAAACAATGTTTGGAGGATTTAGGGTAAGAGAGTGAGAGATGTAAGCTTGCATTATGAAACTTTATTATGCGCTCAGTATAAAGAGACGTAACTCTGACACGGAACTAGTAGTCATTTCTATGAGAATGATACCTCCTCAGGTTCCCTCAATTAGCAGAGGCAAAACGCCGGAGCCATCTCCGCTTCGGGGCATCCATATTAGGAATAGAAGCGATAAGACAATATACAGATATGAGGTTGTGACCGGAGGAGCACAGCAAAGGAGACAGAGTGACATATTATGTAATTTATTTATTTGATTTTAAAGCGCCGCAACATCATGGTGCCCCTGAAAAACGTTTAAAACAGCAAAGATGGCATGATTAAAATACTGATATTAAAATACAAATACATTATTATTAAAATACAAAATTGTAGTATGGTAAAAAAATATTAGAAATAACTAAAAATGTAAATATATAAAAGGAAATGGAATGAACCAACGAAAACTTAAGTGACACAAAGTAAGAGGATTCGTATTTCAGTGTATTAATTTAGTTTATTCTAAAGCAGTGGTTCTTAACCTAGCTGGAGGAGCTGAACCCCGCAAGTTTCATACGTGCACTCACCGAACCCTTCGTAGTTGGGAAAATGAAATAGTGCAGAAAACGAATAATGCACATACACCTCCGCCGAACCCCAGAGACTGACTCACCGAATCCCTGGGGTTCGATCGAACTTGGGTTAGGAAACATTGTTCTTAAGTAAAAGAGTACTACTGACTGGCGTTGTTCGTTTTCTACCCAAGGCCTACCAAACTGATCCAGGCCCCAGGGCCCAGTGTTGTTCGTTATGTGTCTTCCTCACTTGCCTCCAGGATCTCACGGTGTAATGGTAAGTTTCCCCCTAAGACTATAGTACTAGTAAAATAATTAAATTAAAATATTTGAAAGGAAAGCTGTAGTTTATTCAAAAGACCAGCTTTCTCCACAAACGTGAGGACCTCATGTCCCGGGGAAAGAGATCTGGAAAGACCTATATTCCCCGAGACATTGAAAAAGGTATCGCTTCCGCAACTCCACCATGTGTCGCACTGAAAAGGAGACTAAACAGTCGTGGCGTCTGTTTAGTCCCCCTTTCAGTTTCTACATGAGGTAACCATCATGGTTGCCAGATAACTGAAGCAGAAAAAGACCAAAGGCAACAGAAAAAAACAAGAAGGCTAAAAACTACAAAAAGAGCCAAAAATATGAAATATAAGAGCCAAACTTTTACTAATCACCTTCCAAATTTACCAAATATTATACGATATATACTGAGCACTGAGCAATAGTGGACTACTGGAGTGGCGATCTGTGTATACAAGTGACACGTATTTCGTCAGTCCTCCGCCAAAAAAAAAAAAAATCGAAAATGAATTCCGCAAATTCAATTCCAGTGTGAGAATACCCACAGTAGAAGAGTTACTTGTAGCAGTATATGATAGATGACTAGGCTTAAGAGCATGCGACTCTCGACGTCTCATCTGAAACCTGAACCTAATTCAGTGTACACTAATTGAGATTGGTGGGTTCAGGAGTGAATGCAAAAATACTAAGAAGACATTATAAAAACGTTCTTGGCACAAAGAAGTGGCCATATTCATGACGTGTATCATATACCTACGTCCGTACCTTATAACCATGGAAAAGGCTTTCGCTCTGCAATCATTATGTTATTCTAGTAGCAATATCATAATAAGCTAATTATTACTATTCTATACACTTGACCATAGATTAATATAATTTATTTTCGGGGGATGGTAAACGATTTTACGAATTTATCTCATCACAACACAATACACTGTATTTCTATAGTCACTACCTTACCAACGTACTCCTGACATTCATGAAAATAGGTTGCTGTTGATATGAGGCCTAAAATTACACCAGACACGTCAAAAAACAAAACTCACGGTAAAATTCAGTCGTGGATCTCGCCTTCCATCATTATCATCCAGTTGATTTATCCAATTTTCTTTTGTTGGTATTCAATAGCAATAAGAGAAAATGGGACAAATTGCATGCATTACCATGGTAACAAAAGAAAAACAAAGGAAAACATACGCGCAGTCGACTTCACTTAAAACAAGTTTTGTCTTAGGAGGCGGCGAGTAGATGTAGATGAGATGTATAAATATTTCGTAGATAAATTGTATACAGGACAGTTAGCAAACATCCCGTATAGAGCAATAAGATCACAGAAAAATTACCCTAAACGGATGACTACTAGGTTAAAACATTATATAGGGAGGAAGAGAAGTATATATAAGAGATTAAGGGCAGGTGAAGAAGTTTTAAGGACACAATGTAATGAATTAGTTAGAACAGTCAGGAGGTTAACGAGGAAAGCTAAGGACAATTATGAATTAAAGGTAGCCAGCCAGGCGAAGACGGACCCTAAGGGATTTTACAAGTATACAGACGAAGAATAAGGATACTATAGGTCCATTAAATGCAGCAGATGGGGAGCTGGTTAGTTCTGGGGAGGAGGTTAGTAAAATTATGAATGAGTATTTTTTAACCGTCTTCACCCAGGAAGACATGCAGGATATGCCAAATAGTGAACAGATGTTTAGAGCAGGCGAGAATGAGAAGCTGACAGATATTTCCATATCTAAGGAGATAGTGGAACAGGAGATAGATAGGCTAAAAAAGTTCAAGACACCAGGACCAGATGAAATATATCCTAGAGTACTTAAGGAATGCAGAGAGGTTATTAGAGAGCCGTTAGTTTCTGTCTTTAGGAAATCACTTGAGTCAGGTGAGATACCAGTAATGTAGAGGCAGGCTAATGTAGTACCCATCTTTAAGAAAGAAGATAAAACCTTAGCGTCTAATTATAGATCTGTCAGCTTAACTTCAGTTGTAGGTAAAATAGTGGAGTCAATAATAGCGAGGAACATTAGGGATCATTTAGACAAACATAACTTGATATATCAGTCACAGCATGGCTTCACGAAGGGAAAGTTTTGCCTGACAAACTTGTTAAGTTTTTACAGTAAAGTGTATGAGGCAGTATATAATGGTGATAGTTATGACATCTTATATCTAGACTTTAGTAAAGCTTTTGACAAGGTACACCATTAGAGGCTCCTGAGAAAGGTTAGGGCACACTGGATAGATGGGCAGGTGTTAGGCTGGACAGGGTCATGGCTTAGCGACAGGCGACAAAGAGTTGTAATAAACGGCTCGAAATCCGAGTGGGGTTATGTAATTAGTGGGGTGTCACAGGGATCAGTATTAGGGCCATTGCTATTTCTAATATATATCAATGACTTGGATAGTGGAATTAGTAGTGATGTTAGTAAATTTGCGGATGACACAAAGATAGGTAGATTAATTAGGTCAGAATCGGATGCCATCGCCTTGCAGGCAGATTTAGATAGAATGAATGAAGGGACAGACTGATGGCAAATGCAATTTAATATCAAGAAATGCAGTCCGTCCATTCATTCATCCTATCTAAATCTGCCTGCAAGGCGATGGCATTCGATTCTGACCTAATTAATCTACCTATCTGTGTGTCATCCGCAAATTTACTAACATCACTACTAATTCCACTATCCAGGTCATTGATATATATTAGAAATAACAATGTCCCTAATACTAATCCCTGTGGCACCCCACTAATTACATAACCCCGAGTGCAAATGCAATTTAATATCAAGAAATGCAAAGTACTTAGCGTAGGTAGAGGAAACAGGGTACAGGGTACGAGAAAGATTTAGGAGTTATAGTTAGCTCTGAACTCCGTCTAGGAAAACAATGCATAGAGGTCAGAAACAGGGCAAATAGGATACTAGGATTCATTTTTAGGAGTTAAAAGTATAAGGCTGGAAGTAATATTAAAGTTATACTTGGCGCTGGTCAGACCTCATCTAGACTACGCTGTGCAGTTCTGGTCCCCACATTACAGGAAAGATATAGGTCTATTAGAATCAGTACGGAGGAGAATGACTAAAAGGATACAGGGGATGAGGAGTATTTCTTAAGGCGGGATTCCACCAAGGCAACATAGGCAACATGTAGCATGCCACTTGACTGGCTTTCAACAAATATGTTGAATGCGGCTTTTAACAAAGAGACATGTTGCCTGCGACAAGGCAATATCATTGTTGCTTGTAGCATGGTACATGCTATGTTGCCTGTTGAATGCCACAAAACCTTTTCCACCATTTCAACAAAAACTAAGCCATTTGGCAACACGATGTCTCAGCAGACGGTCGCTGCTGCTGCATATCTAGTGTTGCGCAATGTTCGTAAAAAAAATAAAAGAAAGCACCGGTGATGGAAGAGAGAACTATTTATGAGCAATAGCACTGATCAAAATGAATTTTTTGAAAAGTTAATGTCTGATGACCAATCCTTGTTCAAGAAATATTCAAGGATGAGTGTGGAGGATTTTAATTATCTTCTCAACAAAGTTTCTCCCAGAATCAGGAAGAGTGACACTAATTATCGGGAAGCCATACCACCTAAAATCAAACTTTAAGTAACATTGCGTTACCTCAATACATGCTGGTTGCTCAGCCTGAGGCTCAGCTTGAGATGAGTAGCCAGGCCTTGGGGTGTCCACGTCCAGGAGGAACAAAAGCAGGTCGTAAGCAAACCACTTGCTTCTCTTGATGGGAGAAGATCCAGCTTTTTTTTGGGTTAGGCTTTTATGTTCTTGAACTTTTTCTTCAGCATCTCCACGTCACAATTAAATTTAGCAGCTAATCCCCGCAGTGCATCTAATTTAGCCTGATTATTCTTGTTTTCTTGCAAGCGTATATCCCACAGAACTGCAAGTTTTCTTTACTCTTCTATGAATTCTGCGATTTTTTCTTGTGACCAATTCATCTTGTTTCCTTTCAACACGGAATCCTCCCGCGACTGGTGGGAAGGCGTTCAACACTAGGCAACAGGCTAAATATTGTCGCATGCGTCAGGCAACACGGCAACATGTTGCCACCTGTCGCATGCCACACAGTCGCATGCTACATGTTGCCTTCTCTTGAACTGGTTGAAACACACTTAGCCCATGCGACAATGTAGCATGCCACATGTTGCCAAAATGTTGCCTCGGTGGAATCCCGCCTTTACGAGGCGAGATTGAAATTGTTAAATTTACATTCTTTAGAAAGACGTAGGTTAAGAAGGGACCTGATAGAAGTCTTTAAGTGGTATAAGGATTATAACAAGGGGGATGTAAGCAAAGTTCTTAGGATCAGCAACCAGGGTAGAACAAGAAATAACGGGTTCAAGCTTGAAAAAATTTAGGTTTAGGAGGGAGATAGGAAAAAATTGGTTCACAAATAGAGTGGTAGATGAGTGGAACAGACTCAGTAATCATGTTGTTAGTGCTAGGACATTAGAGAGCTTTAAGAGATTAGACAAGTTTATGGATGGGGATAATAGATGGAAATAGGTAGGTATATTTCATACAGGGACTGCCACGTGTAAGCCTGGTCACTTCTTGCAGCTTCCCTTATTTCTTATGTTCTTATGTTCTAACGCATAGAGGCCAGAAACAGGGCAAACAGGTTATTAGGATTAACTTTTAGGAGTGTTAAAAGTAGAAGGCCCGAAATAATATTAAAGTTATATTTGGCGCTGGTCAGACCTCATCTAGACTACGCTGTGCAGTTCTGGTCCCCGCATTACAGGAAAGATATAGGTATATTAGAATCAGTCCAGAGGACAATGACTAAAAAGATACAGGGGATGAGGAGTATTCCTTACGAGGCGAGATTGAAGCTGTTAAATTTATATTCTTTAGAGAGACGTAGGTTAAGAGGGGATCTGATAGAAAGAGGTATAAGGGTTATAATAAGGGTGATGTAAGCAAAATTCTTAGGATCAGCAACAAGGATAGAACAAGAAGTAACGTGTTCAAGCTTGAAAAATTTAGGTTTAGGAAGGAGATAGGAATAAATTGGTTCTCATATAGATTTTTAGATGAGTGGAACAGATTCATTAATCATGTTGTTAGTGGTAAGACATTAGGGAGCTTTAAGAGAAGATTAGACGAGTTTATGGATGGGGATGATAGGTGGAAATAGGTAGGTATATTACATACAGGGACTGCCACGTGTAAGCCTGGTCGCTTCTTGCAGCTTCCCTTATTTCTTATCTTCTTATGTTCTTATGAATAAACTCACCATATCAAACACTAAGCTTATTGTACTCAAATGCTTGGATAAAAAAAAAAAAAATGAGGTTTTGGGCATAAAAAAGGCCAATCCTGGCCTTCGAGGTTTTGGGCATAAAAAAAAAAAAATAAATAAATAAATAAATAAAAAGGCAAACCTGGTAACCATGCGTGAGATGCGTGTAACTCGTCCGGAGACGCCTCCGAGCCGGACTTACGCAGTCTCTGAGCGGCACATTTACATACTCGTACGTCCAAGTGTTTTGCCCCGACTTCTGAGGTTTTATTCTCATCTTTATTATTAATCTCTATGATCTTAATGACTTCTTTTAAGCTCTCATCGGTCTCTTCTATTGAGGATAGGTTTAAGGTGGGAATTAATATATATATATATATATATATATATATATATATATATATATATATATATATATATATATATATATATATATATATATATATATATATATATATATATATATATATATATATATATATATGTGTGTGTGTGTGTGTGTGTGTGTGTGTGTGTGTGTGTGTGTGTGTGTGAGAAAATTCGTCTTACCATTTATATTCATTACACTAGTTTAATCACAAACTTTCAACAACAAGCACACCAGTAAGAAGCTTGGAGTTAAGTACATTTCACTCGGTCCACGCACTACACCACTACTTGTCTCCGACGAGATTATACTCTACACCGTTATAGTGTGAGGGTTATATCTTATATAATAAAACACACTGTTTGTCTGTCTGTCTGTGTCTGAATGTGTTCGCTTTTCACGGAAAAAAAACACTGAACTGATTTTGATGAAATTTGATAGAGGGGTCCCCCTAGATCCGGGGCGTGTCATAGGCTATGTCTTAACTACTTCCAACCCAAAACCGTTAGATTATCCACGTAAGTCTATCACCATAACCCAATTCTTGATGGTGGCGCCATTTATACCGTAACCCATTTTTGATGGTGACGCCAAGCGTTCATTGTTGGCTTGGATTCTTGATGGTGGGGATAGATATAAATGAAGCATTAATTGTCAATTTGAGTTGAATCCCATCAACCTACCGATTTCTTCAGTATGTCATTGAATTATCGTTCATAAATTTTACCTGGGCAACGCCGGGTAATTCTGCTAGTAGATACATAAAACCTAAACCTAAACTAGTAAAATAAATGCATACACGAATAAATTAATAGCATACTATAAAAATGAGTTACTTTGATTGACCAACCCCCTTGCCTTTCCTAACCTCTGCTCACGACCAGAATTATGAAAAGCATCTCGGCTCGCCTTCTCGAGTTTTTGAAAGGCTTCAAGTATTTTTCTTATAACTTCTTATATTCTTTCTTGAAGTTTCTTTATTATTATTACTTCTTATGTCTTCTTGAGACTTCTTTCTTCTTTTCATTTCTTGTTTTCTTCCTTCTTATAACTTCTTATCTTCTTTCTTCTTATAACTTCTTGTCTCCTTGATAGTGTTGTGTGCTAGCGTGGCCTGGAGATGTGTCTTCTGCTGTCGGAGGACTGAGCGAAGAGGGTGAGGATCTGTTCTGCGGATGATCCACGCTTTTCCCGATTTTATAAGACATATCCTCGTTGTTGCTGGTCTAGCAGCACCGGTTGTTTATAGTTCTCTGCCGTTCAGGGTCCTCATTGTCGCCAGCGAGTATGGGGGAAGGGGGCGTGCCGGATAAAGCCCCGCTCACTTCCTGCGTTCTCCGCTATTTCCTTTGCTAGATAACACGACCGCTTGGTTTGCTTGCGATGGGCGCTTCCAACACAAGGCCGGGAAACAACATAAGTTACCTCCCCCATCTTACTGGTGACAACCAAAGCCGCCAGTTGTCAAGATCTGGCACCTGTATAGAGGAGTACATGTCATGGAATGGAATGGGATCGAAGGAGCAACCAAAGTTGCCGCCTGCTTGACCAGCCTTTTCATCCACCGAAACTCCAACATGTGCTGGGACCCAGTAAAACCCAACACGGTATCCTCTTCATTGGAGAAGGTAGAGCAACTCAAGTACTGATAAAACAAGGGGATGAAAGGAAGAAAAGTTAAAGTGTTCAAGAGCAGAAAAATACGAGAAACGCTAAACATTGTAAAAGATGAAACGAAAAGAGTAATCCTTAAAGCTAGGATAAGGGCAGAGAGCTCTGCCGAAAAAAAAAAAAAAAAACAGAAGCAACAGACAGAGTGAAGGGAAGATATCATATTCTACTCCAGCTTCAGATTTTGAACCATCCGTAGGTACAGGGATGAAGTCGGAATTCTAAGAATAATGCATGGAACTCAGAATCCGGTAATAATCCGGTATTAGGAATAGCAGAGCGGTAGACAAAAAATGTGTGAGAATTGCCAGTAACCAACTCTAGGAAACCTATATGGACAATCAGAAATGGAAGGTACATTTAGTGCCACAATAAAAGTTGCAACTCTGAAAGATTCAGAACTCGGGTGAGACAGAAAGAATAAGAGTTCTGTGCAAGAGGAGAAGTGTCTGTTCGTCAGCGTCACAAGAGATACGATCCAAAACTGTAAAAAGTGACAGCACCTTCATATAAGCTGCCTTCATATAGCGAAGTGAGGTAGCTGTCAGATATAAGCCCCAGGAAACGTCTTCCCTCCAATAAAATATTCTTGTCATAGATATTATTATGGCCTCAGTCTTCGAAGCCGAAAAACGAAATCCGGAGTTGCAGCCCACTGAGAAATCGTATTAATTGCTAACTACAACTTCCTTTCAATCAATGGCATCCTCCCATAAAATAAAAAAAGGAGATTGACAAGTCATCGACATTATAAGCTACCACGGGCTACATCTGGAAGTACATCAATGACACTGTTTAAAGCCAGAGTGAAAAGTGTGGCTTTCCTCTTCCTTCACTGACCATCCCGGTTAACTAGGTTTTAACTTTGTTATCCCCCCACTACCTAAAGCAACTGGTGCAACACCCTACTTGTATTCCTGACCGTCTTGGGGATATGCCAAATATTCTTAACCTTTTTCTAACCTCTAATCCTTTTGCTTATCCTGTCATCCTATCTTCTCTGTTGGGCTTCTCCAATCACAATATCATATCTGTATCTTTTCCTATCTCTCCAATTCCTTCTCATGATCCTCCAAAGCGGAGGTGGCTATGGCGTTTTGCCTGTGCTAATTGGGGAGACTTGAGGAGGTATTACGTTAATTTTCCTTGGAATAACTACTGCTTCCGTGTCAGAGACCCATCTCTGTATGCTGAGCGTGTAACAGAGGTGTTAGTGTCTCGCAAGGCGGCGTACATTCCTCACTCTTTCTCTCGACCTAAGCCTTCCAAACCTTGGTTTAACACAGCCTGTTCTCGTGCTATATATGAGAGAGAGGTGTCCCACAAAAGATACATGAACCTTCCATCACCAAAATCTAGTGCATTTTATATTTTTGCCCGAAATTATGCCGTCTGTTCTTCAACTAGACAAACCAACTCTTTCATTGATAGAAAAGTCGAAATCTTTCAAGATCTAACTCCCCTCGTGACTTCTGGCACCTAGTCAAAATACATCTCTACTTTGCTTCTTCATCCTTACCTCCTTTATTTCAGTCCGATGGCATCACTGCCATCTCATCTATTTCTAAAGCTGAACTCTTCCTTTAAACCTTTGCAAAATACTCTACCTTGGATGATTCAGGGATTGTTTCTCCCTCTCCTCCATCCTTTGACTACTTCATGCTGCCCGTTAAGATTTTTCGCAGTGATATTTTCTATGCCCTAACTGGTCTTAACCTGCGGAAGGTTTTTGGACATGATGGGTTCTTCGAAACTGTGCCTCCGTGCTTACTTGCCTAGTGAAACCTTTCAACTCTGTCTATTAACATCTACCTTTACTTCTTGCTGGAAGTTTACCTACATTCACCCTGTTCCTAAAAAATGGTGGTCGTTCTGATCCCTTAAACTACCGTCCTATTGTTTTAATTTCCTACCTATTTTTTTTTTTTTTTTTTTACCTATCCTCAACAAGAATATTCTTAAACATCTATCACTTCACAACCTTTTATCTGATCGCCAGTATAGGTTCCGTCAAGACCTTTTACTGATGATTTTCTGGCTTTCCTTACTGAGTCTTGGTCATCTTCTTTTAGAGATTTTGGTGAAGCATGCTGTTGCCTTAGACATCAAAAGCCTTCTGAAAGAGTATGGCACAAAACTTTGATTTTCAATCTATCCGCCTATGGCTTCTATCCTTCTCTCTGTAACTTCGTATCAAATTTCCTTTCTGACCTTTCTGGCTATGACTATGGAAATGCCTTGTATCCCATGAATTTAAAATCTCCATCTCCTCATCCTCAATAAAAGAAGCATGAAAAACACCTCGAGTTGATTATGTTGTCACCCCACAGCTGGTGGCGACAATTAAAATCTCTTAACAGGAGAAAGGATAGGTCTCGCACGAGGCTGTTAAGATCGCCCCTCTCGAGAGGAACACTGGGTGGAAGATAAAGACTACATAATATTAAAAGAAAAAAAAGGATTACAGCTGCTTGTCGTGGAGTTTGCAGATCGAGATCACTGTAAGGTCTTTACAGACCAGAATTTCAGTGTCACCGTGGTGGCCTTGCCCTATAGTAGAATCAGAATAAAATGCACAGTTTCTGGAAGGAGCGGGAGGAGCCGAGTCTCCCACCATTGTCTCTTGGAGACATACTCGTATACACACTGAGAGAAACGTGATAGATAAAACGCTGGGCTCCTCTCAGGAGGCACACAAACCACAATTCCACTGTAGGATCCTGAATAATGTTACTTTGAGGATGTTTCCAGGGAAGCCCCAGAGAGGAACTTTCCCTTGCTAACCTATCTTGGGTACCTTACTCAAGTGGCAAGGCTTCTCTACTCTTATGTTGTTTATATTAGCAGAAGCCTGAGATTGAGTTGGTGTAGAGATAGGAACCCAAACACGAGTCTCAAACTCCTGAAGAGACAGGAGGAGGATTCTTGGAGACAGACGGACTGGTATCGCTCCTGGAGACGTGCAGAGAAACCCTCAACACCCATATCGGATGTAGATGAATCACTCTCTCTCTATATATATATATTGATGTCCGGCTGAGTGCCATCTGACACTCCCAAAGTTGTCTATCTAAGAGGAACGTCCGTTAAGTCAGGGAACTCGGCACATCATCTACAAGGAGTCTGTGGTGTTGCTGTTGGAGATGCATTGGAGGGCTTTGCTGAATATGCAGCGGAAATTCCTACTGAAGATGCAGTGGACAGCTTATCTGTGATATTTTACAGAAATATAAATTTGCTGTAACTGCAGGAGCAGCATTCTCACAAGAGGAGGAGGAAACAATCGATGGCTGAGAAAGGCGGGAAGGTGTTAGAACTGTATTAGATATAGAGGTGGAAGAACTAGAGTGGAGGGAGGAAGCGTATGTTTTTGCCAAAGCTAATGAACTGAGAATTAGCCAAGTAAAGAATTCCCTGCTCATGTCGATACCTCTTGCATATTCGAGAATGTAATGGGTGAGCTTTCCTGCAGTAAAAAGCAATAAGATTCAGTTTCACATTCAGGAGTAGGATATGAGTCAAGGGAAGAGCTGTGAGTGCACCGGGGATGATTTGTACATTTCTTCATTCCGTGATCGAACTCATAACAACGGAAACACTGTAAAGGACTGTCGATAAAGTCTTTACTGGGAGAGAAAGAGGCTCAGTTTTGACAATCAAGGAGATAAGAATCATAAAATGTGAACATGATCACGTTACTATTTCTTCTCATCTTAGCCACTCGTTGAACATTATAAGAACATAACTGAAGGATGTCATCCTCTGAGAGGTCATACAAGTCCTGGTTGTAGATACGCCCTTTGCAGCAGTTAAACGTTCGGTGTAGCTTGAAGAATTCAAATATCCCATCAGAAGGGCAAGGTAGCTGGTGGAGCATCATGGCCTGTTCGCATCAATACACCTTTACTATACTTCTTGAGGTTATTTGTAGGCACAACTCAAATGTCTCTTTCTATTAGATACTTTGCAGCGTGAATAAAGTTACCTCGGCCTTCCTATATGCCACAAACTAATAAGGTGTAGGGACTTGGCGAACTTTAGGAGTACGTTCGTCAACATCATCGAAGAGGTTAGGACAATCATCAGTCTCTCTCTGTCAGCTACTGAATGAATGCTTCAAGTAGTGGATTTATAAATGAGTGCACAGACATTCCTTTTTTTTCATTTTTTTTTTTTTCCATTCATGACCTTAAGTGACCGTTGAAACTGAGTTGTACAGCGGTATTTCCCTTTAATTGTCCACGTCGTTATCATTCCCATGTTTCAACTGTCTCTAGTTCCTGACCTCCTCCTCTCCATAACAAATAGTTTCTTCCTCCCCGTTCCTTACTTTTTCCTACTCCTCCTCCTGCTTCCCAAAAGTGCCTCGCTCTATTACTTGTTACTCTTGCAATAGGCCTGGTCATCATTTCTAGGAATGTTATGCACGTCCTCAGGCCCATTATCAAGAGTCATCTCATCAACAGGCTCCACCTCCTCTTTTCTCACAGGCCTCTAGCTATCACGCCCCTTCGCACTCGCGGTAGTGCCACGTTGTGCCATTATCACAACATGGTCACTCAGTCGGCCAATGCCTGTATGTTTTTTGAAGGCATGCATGCAGGATTTTCACTTAAGTGGGGTGGCACCGTAACCTCTCCTCTCTGTCATCGACGCTTCCTCCCCCCAGGGTCCAAGGGGACGATCTCCTTAATCTTCCTGCATCATTTATAGAGCGTCACCGGTCTATAAATGTTACTCACATGCTCAAATATCTTAGTATCAAGTTTCTATTTATTATTATATCACTATTGTTATTGTTGTTGTTGTTTTTGTTGTTGTTGTCGTTGTTGTTATTGCTACGACGTTGTTGTTTTTGCCATTGTTATTGATACGTTATTGTTGTTGTTATTAATTTTGTTATTATTCATGTATTTATTCATTCATCTATTTATTTATCTATTTATTCATTTACTCATTCATTTATTATCTTTTTATACAGACTGAAGGACTGGAAGAAAGAAGGATTCCCGCAAAAACGTGGGTGTGCACGAACCAACCTCCGGCAGATGACCCTGAAAGTAGTCAGTTGACAGTGTTCCTCAGGCTCTTTGGTTACCTTGATGGGGAAAACAACAAAGGCAAGTGGTGCTCCTGACACAGCCATCATTATACCACCATTATTCAACATCAGTGTCATTTTCTATAATTTTCTTCATCACCATCACCATTATTTCTGCTATGTCCACCAGCTGTTTCCAACATCAACTATCAATGCTGAGTACATTCTTGCAACCCTCGCACCCTCGCTGTCTCCCTTACCCAGGACACAGGGAGATGAAGTCACTTGTATTTATTAAGGGTTCTGCATGGTAATGGTGGAAACGCAAGGTATCTCGCACACAAAACTCAGCGACCGGGGTGCTACGGTGATATTGATATTCATTGACACAAAAAGCACGTTTATTGTACAAAAAAACAAAAACAAAGCCAAAGCACAGGATATTAGTTCACGGCGCAAAACCACACGCACATCAGCACAAACCGGCATGCACCTACGGCACACACACGCAGACAGTGCTCGTTCCTGACACCTCTTACTAGCCACATCTCAACATCTCTAACTAGCCACGTCTTAACACCTTTCAGTCACAACAAGGGATAATCTCACAACCTGCAAGACACCTCGACTCAGTACACTGTGTGCGCGCGTCGTAACTCAACCGTGGTTCATGCACTTACGGTCTGTTTCTCGTCTCAAAGTCAAACCTACTTGTTCGAACAGTTTCCTTATCAAGTTGATGGAATAACTCTGCTTATGGGTAATGATCTCACAGAAGAAAAAGTTTCTACAGAACCTATTGTCGTGGATGTCCCAGGTAAGAGAGCAGGATGAAAGACAACTCTGCTGTGAGAGTGAGTGGTCTGATGCTGATCCTGGGAAGGATAGAGGAAAGTTTGCCCTAGTGTAGCGGGTCGCCGCCGACACTTGAAAAGGATAATTTTAGAGAGTAAGCAGGGATAACCGAAACGATTGATAAATACCATATTATAACTGAAACACATGAAATAATATATACAATTCACAACAGTTATAAGTGACCGAAATCCAAATATGAAAATATACCTAACATGTGCAGAACTAAGTCAATTATAATATATTATTATTAGCTATGTAAACAGAAAAGTGCGAAGAGGGAAGATAATGAGTAGAAGGGATATGAGAAGAAAGACGAAGAAAAGGGAGAATGAAAGGCAGACTGAGCCAGACAAGTAAAGCAGGTGCCTGAGGTGCGATAAGTACATGTCCGTTTCCTACGCAAGTTTGCTTTAAAACTTCTACCAAATAGTTACTCCCCTTCCACAATTAAATTTCCTTACTTCCTCTTGGTCCCCAATGTTGAGTCACGCATATTATATAGTTGAAGAGTTCGTCTTGCTTATAGAGTAATTAGAATTCACCCAGCCTTGTAAGTTGCTCAAAATGATTTTTGAAAAATAAGTCTCTAGCTCGCCGCTCGTAGTATGAGGGGAGCGAGGTGAGGGGTTGTACATGCCCCCGTCCCTCCCCTATCCTTCCCCATCTTAAAGGAGAGTGGGACTGTCTCCTCTCAGTCCTGTTCCCACGCTGGTGGGTTAGGAGCGAGTGAACTGGGAGGACGTCGTATCGCGGGGACCGAGGAGTGGCATGGAACAGAACTATATTTACATAGGGTAAAGGGCCCTTATTGGTTAGTATTGTATATAAGTTAGCAGCAGCTTTGCCCCTGTCGAGTTAAGTAGGTAACATCAGTCAAAAGGGGATGACTGAGTGTGAAGTGCCAGTTATCTAATGATGACAACGAGTTCTTTTGTTACTCCCTGTCTGTTTGTTGTCTTGTTTTTGGGTGTATCACCTTTTGTATTATTAAATACTACTGAGTTTCAGAGTTCTACTGAGACCTTTGAACCCAGAGAATAGTTTCTCTGCAGACAGTACAGTCTACTCTCTCCCCACCTACCTTGCCGTGTTGGGGTGGTATTGGCCCGTCTTTTGACTGTTCAGCAGCAGGTAATATTCCGTGAGTGTGGATGTTATTTTTATTTATTTTTATTTTATTTTATTTTATTTTTTTTTGGGGGGATGGGGTCGCGAGGGGGCAATAGCTCATAGAATATTACAGTCCTCATAGTTGTTAGTTAGATGTGACTATTAGAACATAAGAATATAAGAAATAAGGGAAGCTGTAAGACGCCATCAGGCCTACACGTGGCAGTCTTTGTATGAGATATACCTACCTGTTTTCACCTATCACCCCATTTTTCACCACTCACCATTTTTCACCGTTGACCTATTCCCATTTTTCAAGCTTCAACCCGTTATTTCTTGTTCTACCACGGTTACTGGTTTTAAGAATTTTGCTTACGTCTTCCTTATAATCCTTATACCACTTCAAGATTTCTATCAGGTCCCCTCTTAACTTACATCTCCCTAAAAAATGTCAATTTAACAACTTCAATCTCGCTTCGTAAGGAATACACCTCATCCCCTGTATCCGTTTAGTAATTCTCCTTTTTACTGATTATAATAGCGCTATATCCTTCCTGTACTATGGTACCAGAACTGCACAGCGTAATCTAGATGAGGTCTGATCAGCGCAAAATATAACTTTAATATTACTTCAAGACTTCTGCATTTAACACTCCTAAAAACTAATCCTAATACCCTATTTGCGCTGTTCCTGGCCTCCATGCAGTTTTTTTTTTTTTTTTTTTAAACAGTTCAGAGCTATAACTCCTAAATCTTTTTTCGAACCCTGAACCTACCAGTTTCGTTGTTTATTGTGTACCTACTGTGTGGGTTTCCCCTACTTACACTAAAGGCGTTTTTACCAGCGCATCAGAATATCAAACACTTTGATGTTTCGGTTGGGCTTTTGGTGAACACGACTACTGTGCTACCAGACGACTCTCGCTCGCACCGTCTCGGAAAAACTGTCGTACGGATCATAACACAGACAGCAGCCGTGGTGGGAAGTTTGAGTATCAACAAAGCCAGACTACGAGAAGTGAGTCAAGGGACGAGATAATGGACAGCAGCACCGACTCTGATACTTATCTGGAAGATGAGGAAAACCAGTCTCTTCTATCAGGACCTATGATGCCTCTATTGGCAGTTGCAAGCGTGGCAGAGATGCAGCCAGAGGCAGATATGGGTGCTGTAGCAGTAGCAGCAGCAGTAGCTTGTGACTTCATGGAAAGGTAATTATTGTCGATCAATACTAATGTTAACTATTTGTATACTAAGGGTTCTCTGGAGATTTCCAAAAAAAATATGTTAAATTTACGCTGCTTTGATGCATTAACATTGCAGTCACTGACAATAATGAAAAACTATTAGAAGTACCGGTATAGGTCTAAGAGTATACTCATACACTTTCTCATGGCTTTCTGATAGGAAACAGAGAGTAGTATTAAATGGGGCAATGTCTGAGTGGAAGGAAGTAGTTAGTGGGGTACCCCAAGGATCAGTGCTAGGACCTCTTCTTTTCTTGGTGTATATTAATGATTTAGATATAGGAATTAGTAGAAAAGTCTCAAAGTTTGCAGATGATACTAAGATAACATGTGCAGTACAGGGTGAAAAGGACAATTACAGAATACAACGAGACCTGGACAGGCTGATAGCATGGGCAGAGAGGTGGCAGATGGAGTTTAATTCTAAAAGTGTCAGGTTATGCATTTAGGTAAAGACAACAAACTTTAGCTATGAGATGGAAGGATGTTGGCTAGAGGCAGTAGAGTAGGGAAAGGATTTAGGTGTAGTGATAGACAGGACTATGAAATTTTCAAAGCAATGTTTAGAAGCAAGAAATAGGATCCTGTGTTTTATAAATAGAAATGTTAGTTATAAAAGTAAGGAAGTGGTGCGTAGCTTATATAATTCATATGTTAGGCCCCATTTAGAGTATTGCATACAAGCCTGGTCACCCCATTATAGGCAAGATATTAACATGTTAGAAGCAGTTCAGAGAAGAGTAACTAGGATGATACCAGCATTAAAGCGCCTGGAGTATAGAGATAGATTAAAGGAATTAAACATGTTTTCATTTGAGAGGAGATGTATAAGAGGGGATATGAAAGAGTTATTTAAAATGTTCTGCGGAATGTTAAAATGTGGAATAAAATCGTCGTGATGCCGCTACACAGAACAGTTACAACAATGGAGCGTCCATGATGAACGCAATGTTCGTGTTATCGCAGCAGCATTTCAAAACAAATATAATTTCTCCGATATATTTGCTTTAATACTGATATCAGTAGCATACAGCAATAAGGTAATTCTTTAATTCTTATTTTTCAGCAAGTATTATACAGAAATATAGCATAAACTATACCAAGTTCACATAACTGGAAGACGAAGTCACAACCACATGAACTGCCACGGACGTCCCTCACTAGACATATGTCTGAACAGTGTCGACGTATCACAAGACGACACAACCATTTACTTCAAGTCTTATGGACAATTCTTTTGAATTCTAATGCCAGGAACAAGTTACTACTTTGATCTTCTTTTCATATAAAACAATTATCATCATCCTTAGAGCCTCAGAATCGTGATTATTAAATGTGAAAGGAATGGCAATACCTTTCAGCCAATCACAGTACGTGTTTGCTATTCTGGGCAGATTCGCTGCCGTATATCAAACGTCTGTCCCAGGCGTTTGGTAAAACCAAGCAAGAACATCAAACACTGTTTGATAGCGTTTGATATTCTGATGCGCTGGTAAAAACGCCTTAAATATTATTTAAACTGCATTTGCCATATGTCTGTCCATTCGTTCATCCTTTCCAAATATGTCTGCAAGGCGACTGGCATCCGATTCCGACGTAATTAATCTACCTATCTTCGTGTGATCCCAAAATTTAATAACATCACCACTAATTCCACTATCCAAGTCATTAATATATATAAAAAACAACAATGGCCCTAAGACTGATCCCTGTAGCACCCCAATAATTACTTGACACCACTCAGATTTAGAGCCGTTTATTACAACTCTCTGTCGCCTGTCGCTTAGCCACGACTTTATCCAGTCTAATGCCTTCCCATCTTAATTTTTCTCAGGAGCCTCTGATGGTGTACCTTGTCAAAAGCTTTACTAAGGTCCAGATATAAGATGTCATAACTATCACCATTATCTACTGCCTCATACACTTTACTGTAAAAACTTAAAAAGTTTGTTAGGCAAGACTTCCCCTTCGTGAAGCCATGCTGTCTGATTTATCAAGTTATGTTTGTCTAAATGTTCCCTAATGATCTTTGCTATTACTGACTCCATTATTTTACCTACAATAGAAGTTAAGCTGAGAGGTCTATAACTAGACGTTAAAGTTTTATCTCCTTTCTTAAAGATGGATACTACATTCGCCTGCCTCCACATTACCAGTACCTCACCCAACTCAAGTGATTTCCTAAAGACAGAAAATAACTGTTCATTAATAACCTCTTTGCATTCCTTAAGTAACCTAGGATATATTTCATCTAGTCCTGGTGTCTTGAACATTTTCAGCCTACCTATCTCCTGTTCCACTATCTCCTTAGTTATGGTAATATATGTCAGCTTCTCATTCTCTTTTTCTCTAAACATCTGTTCACTATTTGGCATTTCCTGCATGTTTTCCTGGGTAAAAGACAGTTAAAAAATGCTCGTTCAGAATTTTACAAATCACCTCCCCAGAACTAACCAGCTTCCCCTCTGCTGCCTTTAATGGACCTATTGTTTCTCAATTTTTTTGTCCTATATACCTGATAAAATCCCTTGTGATCCGTCTCTGCTGGCTGGCTACCTTAAATTCAAAATTGATCTTTTTTTTTTTAGCTTTCCTCATTAATATCCTGACTGTTCTAATTAATTAATTAATTATACTGTGGCCTTAACACCTCTTCCCCTGTCTCAAATCTCTTATATATATACTTCTACTCCACCCTATGTAGTGTTTTAACCTAACAGTCATCCATTTAGGGTCATTCTTCTGTAATCTTATTACTCTATAAGGGATGTTTGCTGTATGTAATTTATCAACGAAATATTTATACATCTCATCTACATTTACTTCCCCAAATCTTCTCATCTTGGGCCCCTCCATCCTCTTCACTCCACCTTCTACTCGCCTCGACCTGACCCTCCAACATACTCACACATATCTCCCCCTCTCACTCCTCCGACCCTTCTGGACTCTTTCTCCCTTCTTCCTGTCCTTCACCCTGACACCTCACCTCACCTCCCTCACCCTAACTTATCTATCTCAACTCCGTCTTGGACTTTACTTCCCCATGCGTCCATTGCTAGTCAACTCTGTGGAGGTACCTTTTTGATCCCTCAAAATCTGCTCTCCTAAAGTCCGGTATTTTACTAGTGTTTTTGCTTCTAAAAATTTCTTCCTGTTTTAATTTGTACCTAATTTTCCAATGGTCACTGTTACCTGTTACAGCTGTCCTCCAACCTGCGTGACTGCTTCCTCCCTGTCAGTTAGAATTAGATCTAGAATATTATTCTTCCTTGTGGGGTTCTAAGATTACCTGTTTTAAAAAAAGTTTTCCTGAATTACTTAAGAAATTCTTCTGCTTCACTGTTACCCACTATCCAGTCGATATTCATAAAATTAAAATCTCCTATCACACATACCTGACTGTACCTGCCTGCTCTATGTATTTCCTGCCATAGTGAGGTGTTAATTTCCTTTGTACTGTTCGGTGGCTTGTACACTAATCCTAGTACTACTGACTGACCCTTCCTTAATATCTATCCATATCGACTCTGTTTTGCTCTCTGTTTTAATTCTACTGTTAATGCAACATTGTAATTGCTATCTGTTTTAATTTTACTGTTAATGCAACATTGTAATGTTTCCCTAACGTACAGCGCGACGCCTCCTCATCTCCTGTTTTCCCTGTCTTTATATAATAGTGTATAACAATCTAAACATTTGGATTAAGTACTTTTCCTAACATACCTAACCAAGTTTCTGTTAAAGCAATGATATCAATGTTCTCTACACACGCCATTCCACTAAGAAAGTCTGTTTTATTCAAAATGCTTCTACAATTTGGGTAGTAAACACTTAAGCTATTTCTCTCCTTCTTTGAGTTACTTACCTTTCTAGATTTAACTAATTTATCCTTCATTTCGTCCTCACAACCCCTTCCTCCCTCCTGACTAATGAAAAAAGCCCTGGAGTGCAGTTACCTTTCGTTCGAGTGCTCCAGCCAAAACCCGAACACCCTGGCGTGATAAATGCACTCCATCCCTGGCATACAAGGTGTCCCTACCATAAAATAGGTCCCAGTTGTCGATGAACATCCAACCATTACTCTTATAATGACCCATGATCCTGCAATTCAATGTAATAGCCCTGAACAGCCACTCAGTAGCAACTCCGCTCCTCGGCAAGACACCAAATACCACAGGGATCTCTCCCTTAGCCCTAATCTTATCTAGAGCCTGCCTGAACTTCCTGATCTTACCAAGGTCATTCCCTCCCACGCTGAAAACAAAAATGGGCTTGGTCCCATCATTTTCCAAGCACGTGTCTAGCCTATCTGCTACCTTCCCCATCCCAGCCCCCAGCAAACACACCCTCGACCTACATTTCCTATCTCTGGCACAAAATGCACTATCTAAGTGCCTACCTGGTTATCACCAAGCACAAGCAATCTACCTTGGGGCAGGTTAACTTCATCTGCCCCCTCCTTCTTGTCTCCTCCCACCACGTCCACCTCCACCTCTGTCACTCCCTCCAACACACTGAAGAGATTCCTCGTCTCAATATGGCACGCCTCCAGGTGGGGCGCCTTGAGGACCTTCAACCTCTTGGCACAACCTGCACACAACCAACCACTGCTCCTCCATCGCATTACTAGGTAAGATGACGGTGGGCCACGACCCTCTCTCAGGTGCTGAGATCCTCTCACAGAACTCAGCTTGCAGGTCTGAAATCTTCTCACGAAACTCAGCTTGCACCTCCGAGACCCTTCGATAGAACTCAGCCTCCAACTCTGAGATCTTCGCAACGAAGGCCTTGAGAACAGGAAAATTAACACAACCAGACGACTCAGCAACACAAGGCGCCATGTCTACACTAGCCAGCTATAGCTCAGGTCGCTGCTCACTAGCTCAGGTCACTAGCGAAACGTCCGTTCGCTAGGAACTCTGATCTGAAAGAGGAGATGGTTATACGATTCTCTCTCAACAAGTGAGCAGTGTTTGGAAGTTGTAGTGCTCCCTTACTTGTAGGAGGTGAAACAGGTTGTCTACCTCATTTGTTTAATACACCACAGGAGACCAAACGGACCCTCTGCAAGTGATTTTGAGCTCTGCACTGGATTACATAGTTGGTAGATTGGGAAGGCTGACCCAAAGTAGTGGCAACCGTGTGGGGGTGGGGGTGGAAGCTGAACCTGGTGTTGTGACAATATATTTAATTGTTATGGGAGACCAGTAGGACCCTGTAAACGCATAAGTGGGCTCTGCACTAGCCTACGCAGGAGGTAGGTTAAGGAAGCTAGTCAAGTGAAAGAGAGCTGTGAGAGGGGCGGAAACTGTGGTCTGAACAATATATATATATATATATATATATATATATATATATATATATATATATATATATATATATATATATATATATATATATATATATATATATATATATATATATATATATATATATATATATATATATATATATATATATATATATATATATATATATATATATATATATATATATATATATATATTGTTACAACCACATTTTCCAGCCCCTTCACAAAGTTGTCGCACATGAACTACCTTCGCTGAACCACCTCCTATGTAAGCTTAGTGCAGTGCTCAAATACGGGTGTAAGGGGTCTCTTGTGACTCTTGCACCCTTTTCACAATGTTTATGACACAAGGTGATACTAATTGAGGTTACCAGTCTGTTTTACCCACCTACAGACAAGGGAAACACTAACAACAATTAACTCCCACAGCTGTGAAAGAATCAACAAACACATCTAGGAAGAAACAATTATAACAAGCAATAACACGTATATGGTCAAGGTATAAAACCTCCCTGGACAAACGACCTCAGTAACAAATCCACCCACCCAGTCAAGTAAGGTCGTATACTGCCTCCTGGACAGCAGGCCTTGTCAGGACCTGAAGAAGGAAGTAAAATTCATTACACAGTCAATTACTTAAGTCCTCTGCGGCTGAACAGCATCAACCAACAGTAGTATTTAACATAAAACAAGCTCACTAACAAGAAACACGGGAAACGACTACAAACGAGTGCCCACAAACACACAGGAGCGTCATTCACCGCTCACTGCAAGAGCTCAGCCTGTGCACACACTCAGCTGAGGAGTCACTTCCCTGGGTATGGAGTGTGTTATATACAACTACCCTCTCTGGCAGACTACTGTGGAGACTCCTGTTCTATATAATAACTCACTTATCTCCTTAAGGCAACTGACCCGACTAACTCCTATGCTGCCTCAGTCTCCGTCAGATATTAGTGCTCGTCTCAAAATGTCTGCTTCGTCTAAGCACTTGGTAGTGACTGACTATGGGAAAGCACGCCTCTCTCCCACTCTGCTACAAATGGAGATAGGTGGTGATATACGTACACACATATACTTGGCGCCGCACGCTCTGCTACCTGCTATAAAACACTTTATTTCTGAAAATTCTAATGATCAAACTAGGGAGGTTAGATGAATACTGATCATGTCATTGTCAAGAGCAACTCTTCTACTAGATACTGAAGGAGACTCAAATTGAATGGAAAAAAGGGGAAGTAAGAAAATTTATGTGGGGAATAGGAGTGACCGCGCGGATATTATCTTAGATGCTTCAGACTACGCATCCAGCATGTGTCTAAGTCTCATCCCTGGCTTGTCTCATCTCATCACTCTCTCTCACCCCTTCTTTCATTATTCTTTTCTGATGCGTTCTTACCATATTCTTCATTTATATTGTGTTATCTCGCTGCACACACACACACACACACACACACACACACACACACACACACACACACACACACACACACACACACACGCATATATATATATATATATATATATATATATATATATATATATATATATATATATATATATATATATATATATATATATATATATATATATATATATATATATATATATTACTGGGAAGAATTGAAATGGAAGCCTTTTTTATAACATAATATACTTTTAAATTTCAAAACATTACATAAAAAATAACGCACCAGGTTGTATGATATTTTATTTTACCTTGAAAATATTTTACCTTACCTTGGTTACTTGGTAGCATGTCTGAGCATTAAAAGTAATTATTTGGTAGCGTTACTATGGTTTTAATTCCAAGCACTGATGTCTCTTCGGAATATTTCATAGGTGTAGTTCGTGTTCTAACAAAAGGGGTGGATGTAACTAGGAAAAGAATTGACAGTTCACCTTGTCATACAAAACAAACAAATTTTATTGAGTTACTATCCTACCATATTTAATTCACAACTTAATTCATGAGAAAAAGAAACAGGAAGTTTAACACCCAAATTTCACCACACACTTCCACTTAAATGATATGCATTCCTGCCAACTCTATCAATTTAGATTATTCCCCTCCCCCACCATCCCGCATCGAAACTAAAGTGAGGTGGTCTGGTGATCGTCGCTCACACCGTACACACCTGATGCCATGATAACATTAACCATTTAAGAAATCTTCCAAAAAAATGCCACAACTTCAGTGAGGTAGTTCAATAAACCATCCCTCACCTAACCCACAGTGCTATTATGTCCGCCATCTTACTTCCCTCGGACAGATGACCAGGTCTCAGATATACATTACCTTAACCGTACACGACCACCAAATGTACACTGGCCTTTACAACTCGTTACTTCTCCTTTACAACTCATTATTTCCCCTTACAACTCGCTCTCCCTTAACACTGTCTAGAGAAATGCACTCAACTAAACATTACATCCTGCAAAAGCAGGATAGGCGGGGGAGGCTTTGTCTGCTCGCTTGTACATTACATATGTAACATCGCACTTAATCACTCCATCAAAATTCACTTCACTTCTCAAGTTATTGTCATTGTCTTCAATAATTCATATATATAGTCATACAATATTTCAACTTTAAATTCAAGACATTTTACCTGCAAAATCAAAGGTGTTAGAGGTGTCGTCACCATGGCAGGAGTGTGGAGGCTCCTGCCCGCCCGCGGCATGCCAGCGCGTCCCCTCTCCATCCCGCTTGTCAGCCTTCTCCATAACATTTAAGTTCCTCACTCCCTTCCCCTGCTATACAACATTAACATCTATTATCCGTTAGTGAAATCATTCCAAGAATGCGGAAAAATATAGTGGGAGGGATAAAAATCATTCCCGAGGTTACCTTTAATAATTTCTTATTGGTGTGACTGATAGCTGGTTTCCCGCCATGGTCAGTTGAAACAAATGACCTATTAGATATACGCGTCCGCGGGTTATATAAAACACACTGACAAGATAAAGAGGGTGGTATTACATGGCTACCTTTTTCGGGAGGAAATTTTTCCTCATTACTTCATTTCACACTACACTGCCTTAATTCTATCAACAGATATACATACATACATAACAGAAAATAGGTATAAGGTTGTGCATATCCTTGAGTTAACGAACTTGGAAAGTCTTTTTTCGGCCTCTCCCATCCTTCCCCCTGAAAACTGAACTGAGCGTAAGAGGTTTCATGAAAAGCATAAAAGCATAAAAAGACAACATTGAAGTCCCTATAAGACCCGTTGTCACCCTTTTACTCTTGTGGATCCATCCCTCCACTTTACCCTCCTAAGTGACTCATGCCAGCATCCCTGCTAAGCTCACTTGAGAGTCTGAATGACTTCCCAGACTCGGCAAATCTCGCACACTCCGCACCCAAGTGAACACTCCCCGGGTCCCTGACCTGATATTCTTAACATATATAAATATAAATATTCATTCACTCATCTCCATTCACTTATCCCCTCTGTCTCCTCAGCAGGTGATCTTCCTCGGTGAGATGTAGCCAGAGCTTGGATTATGTGCTAATGTCCCTCCAGCCCTCACAGCCGGTAGATTGTACAGCGGAATTTGTCCATACTTCTTTCGAGGAAATGGTTTCCCATTAAGATGTAACGGAGTATGTGGTGCCTGTCCACCTTATTCTTAGAGTGGTTCCCCTCGGGACTTGTCCATAGCTCTTGTGAGGAAATGGTTTCCCTTCAGGTCCTTCAGGGCCCAGGAGAGTTAAAGTGGTCAGCTGAATGGATCCACTCAACTGAACACTCCGCACACTCTGTCCTAACATGTTCAGTCAATTTTCTGACATACATACACCAAATGTAACTTAATCCTAAGCACTATAGGTGTCTTTTAGAACAGTCATTTTTCTGCCACGTACACTACCACTCATCAGACATCAGACATCAGACTCCTTGAGACATCAAGGAGGAAGTCTCATCCGAGGTGGTGGAGGTTCATTTTCAGCCCCATCATTACATGACACTTCGGAGCCAGCAACCACTCTTCTGGTCCTTCACAAGGCTCGACCTTTTCTGCGGCCCTTTGTAGCCTTTGTCCTGTGTATATTTTCCATGAGATAGCTACTTCCATCCCTGTATACGTCTATCACCCGATAGGGTTCATTCCAATTTGGATTCAATTTCCTGCAAGTACCTGGAAGTGTAGTTTCCCTTCTCACCCAGACAAGTGCTCCAACACCCACCGCTTGATTCTTCCTGTGCCGGTTTGCGGTGTTTCGGGAGCGTCTAGTGAGCGTCAGATGTGACTGGCGAATGACCTCGTGGGCGACATGCATCCCTTCGGCTCCTCCATTCACACTAGACAAGGGGGCACTCATCCTGCATGGAGCATGTCTTCCAAAGAAAGCGAAGTAAGGCTGGGCTCCAGTGGACATGTGAACTGCGTGATTTAGGGCCCTCTGACACGCAGTAAGGTGTTGCGATCACCGGAGAGGATACCCAGCACAGAGAATAGCTAGGATCGTCTTCAGAGGGCGATGAATCCTCTATGTGGTGCTGTTGCTCCTCGGGTTGGGTGCTGGATAGTACTTCCTTCAGTTTCTCAAAAGCCACTTTTGATTTTTTTGCACTCCTCTGTCCACTTAAAAGTGATATTTTTCTTTGTAAGTTGGTGTAGGGGCACTGCAAAGTTTGGGACATGTTTCCTATAAAATGATGCCATGACCTTTTTCACTGTCTTAGGTGGGTGAACTTGTTGAACAGCCTCCAGACTCTTTTGGATCTGGTTTACATCCTTCCTTTGAGACTACTTGACCTAAAAATTTAACTTCAGCCTCTCTAAATTTACATTTACTTAAATGTAATTTCACCCCATTCTGCTCAAAGACTTGAAGTGCTTTGTTTATTCTTTCTAACATAGTAGTGAAGTCTGGTGCACGCAGGATGATAAATAGTTTCTTACCCATCCTTCCCTCAATAACAGGGTTAAGATAATGGCCATTTGTCTGAATAATATGATAAGTGAACATGAAAGACCAAATGGTAATCTCCTGAACCAATATAGTAAAGTACCGTCACTGAAGGTATTGACATCTCGTGATTGTTCATTTAACTTGAAAGCATACCTCTTTTAAGTCTAAGGTGATATAATATTGATTGCCGAAGGCTTGTTCTACTAGTTCATTTAATCTATGGTGGAGGTAGACGTCGGTAGCTAGGTGTTGGCATACTCTATGGTAGTCAAGGCACATTCTCTTGGTGCCATCGGGATTGTTCACTAGTACTATGGGACTTAACTGGCTGCGGTGGAGGGTTCTGTGATTCTGTGAGCCTCCATGTCTTCTACCATGTCCCTAATAATGCCCTTTTTGTGTTTCTGGGTATCTAAAGGTGAGTGTCCTGGTTGGAGTGGGATCTGAGAATTCAATATTAGCAGGGGAAGTTGTGAAAGTTCCAATCTCTCCCTCTAGAAAAATACTTGATCACGGGCCATAACCATTCCTTCTAAATTTTTCCTTTGAGGTTTTGATAAATTAGCCATATTTTGTTGGGCCAAAAGGTCTTTTAATTTTGTTTTTCGGTCTCCTGGGACAGTAGATTGCTCAAACTGGGGCACCAAGTCATTATGTATGGTACGAATAGAAAGTGAACTTTACCTCCACGTAAAATGGGTGACTGGTCACATTGTTATTGCTTTGGGGATGTATTATTAATGCAGTCCCTACTTGTTCCCTGACTAGTAAAAACACAAATCTTGATTGATGGGGGCCTATATTGATCTTGTGGGGTGTGTGAAGATTATTATACGGAGGGAAAATGGTTATTGAAGACTTTATTTCTGAAATTTTCTTGATTTTACTTTTACAGTGGATTACTCTTATGGGGTAAGGCCTTTTATCCCAAACTAGGGTCTTGTTCTTAGCGTCCCACAGAAATGATATCCTATAAAGGTCACATCCTATAAGGATGCCTGAAGTGAGCTATTTGGCACTGCTGGTAATCACTGCTTAGTAATAACCTCATTTCCCACTTCTACATTCAGCAGTATTGATCCTAAAAGTCTGATGGGAGACATTTTAACACCCTATAAGGCAGGAAGGCGTCTCGAGTGATTTATTTCCCCAAATCTTTTTGCTGTTTCTTCCTTGATGATGGATGTGTAGCTGCCATGGTCTGCTACAGCAGAAATTATGTTCCCATTTACCAGCAATGAAATTACTATCTCTGAACCATCCTATTGTAGTCCTAACTGGCGATTCACGCGACCTGGACAATCCGGCCTCCCCCTACAACTATTTTGCCTATCGCAGTCAAAACATGGCCCTGGCACTGGGACTTTCAAACACCGCTCGAGATTGTGAGTGTGGTTGTTGCACAGTAAATGCTTTGTTTGTTTGTCCAACGGCCTATCAGGTTGCGTAGGTGGGTTTCTCCGTCTTTCCCCAGGGTGACTAAGTGAGGACTGGCGTGAGGAGTTAGTCTGAGTTTGTAGTTGATTAAAGCTTTTGGTCAGGGTTTCTACTTGTTTTAAACTTTCAAACTCATCACTACCATCACATGACTGCGGTTTCTGTGACCAGGGAATGGTTGTGAGTTCCTTTTTAATTTGGTTAATTTTGGGGGCTCTGATGTCTACAAACAGCTGTTGCTGATACTCAACCCTTTCCATAAAATCTGACAATGGGTAACCTTTATCTAAGAAACCCTCCATTTTCTCCATCACTTCCCCTGGCAATCCTCGTCACATTTTCCTTTTAATGGTTTTGTCCCTATTTGGGAATACCCTAGAATTTCGTCTCTAGCACTACGTACTTACAGATGAATTTGTTTAAGAAACCTTAAGGGCTCGCTCCTTTCCAGTCATATTGTTCAGAGTCAAAATCTTGCCAAGCTCCATCTACATTGGCTTCTACCATAAACTCGGTGAGCAGTAATTTACACAGTCCTCTAACGAAAGTTTACCCTGCATAGCAATCTATGGGCTGAGTCTATTCTTGGCTACTTTAACTCGGGTTTCATCATGGGAAGTGACTTCTTCCACCAATTCTGCAAACATTTACAGCCTAACTGCTGCTTCAGTCCTGTCTATAGAGTTTTTAATCCTGGAAGAACGTTTAAGCATTAGCCGAATAGGTGAATTTCCCGTGAGCTGCGTTGCTGTGTCTCTACACGACCAATTATTTAACACCTTGGTGGAAAGGACTGGCGACCGTACTACCTCCTTCCTCCTTCTCTCTCACTGTCCCTCCCACCTCTCTCTCTCTCTCTCTCTCTCTCTCTCTCTCTCTCTCTCTCTCTCTCTCTCTCTCTCTCTCAGTATTGTATGATACTGTGTTAATATTTTTTTCTGTAATTCATTCGTTCATGATAATCGTTTCGCATAATCTCGATTTAGGGTAGAACAGATTCGTTGCACTGTCACATGATTTGCTTTGGCTGTTCGAGCTATTGCTCTGGAAGATGCAATCATAGGACCTATATTGGCTCTCCTCTTCTAAAAATATTTATTCTTGTTATAAATAAGTTCTTTCCCCTGGCTGCGTAGAACACGCGAGCACTTGGGAGCTGCTTTCATCATCAGGGTATCCCTCGAGAGGCTGAGCCGACCCTCTCTCTGACCTGAGTCACTTGAGCTTACCAATAAGCACCCTGGGTGCTCAACCTATATGACAACGCCGCAAAGCTGTGTTGTCAAATGTTGTGATATTTATGTAAAAATAAGGTTATTTATTATTTTTAAAAAACCCTAACCATTCGTAGCACTGCATGGTTTGATGAGCTAAATAATCGATATTTAATACTTTAATTTCAGTAAAAAGAATTGATAGATTCAAGAGAAATTGTGTGATGTGACAAAGTAGCTAAAGGATCTCGGCCAACGCCTAAACGTTCTTCCAAGAATAAAAGAGTATAGTTGATAAAATTCCAGGATGGGCACATCTCTGGGTTTTGATGGTGATTTTAATTCCGGTCTTACTTAGTCATCCTCCTCCTACTACACAAACTGTTTTCCCTCTGACATGATTAGATCTGCTTGCTTTCTACCTCCTCTAGTAAATCATCTACTTGCCCCAACTCCTTGCTAGAGCTACCCACTGTGCCTCCCTCAAATTGAGACATGTTGTTTGGTTCCTTCCTTACTATTAGTCATAAACCTATCCTTAAGTACTAACTTATGTACTAACCTTAACCCAGACTAGGACTTACATCTACCATAATCCAGACCAACTTACGTATCTACCTTAATCCAGGCTAACCCTTAAATTTATCCTTAATCCAGGCTGCCCCAGTCTATTGCAGTTTCTCCCAGTCTATCCTAGCTTGTCCCATTCCATCCTAGCCTCTCACAAAATATGCCTTTGACCAACCATGGAAGCTTTCCACATTTTTATTTGTGTAATGACCAATAGTGGCTGTCAGTTCCCAGCTGCAGTGCCCTTTTTTCTAAGTTACAGTTAACTTAAATCCCACCGCTGCCACCATGTGTGGTGTTGGGAAGAACTGAAATGGAAGCCTTTCTTGTAATAAAATATACTTTTTTTTTTTTACTTTACTTAATAAACAACACATCAGTTATTTGATATTTTACTTTACCTTGAAAATATTTTTTTTTCTTATCTTCGTTACTTGGTAGCATGTTCGAGCATTAAAAATAATAATTTCGAAGCGTTACTATGGTTTTAATTACAGTTACTGTGGCCTTCAGAGTACTTCATGTAGTTCGTGTTTTAACAAAAAGGGATGGGTGTAACTAGAAAAAGAAATGACAGCTCACTTTGTCTTACAAAAAAAAAACAAATTTTATTGAGTTGCAACATACTTAATTCATAACTTAACTCATGAGAACTGAAGGGAACAAGGAACAAGAAACTTAACACCCAAATTTCACCACACACTTCCACTTAAATATATCCTCTGTGTGACCTGCACTCAATATTTCCATATTTCATGTTTGTTGTTATGATCCACAATTAGATTTGGTTGAGCAGTTTTCAAGGTATATTTGAGTTCATTGTCTTTTCTTACTATTGCTATCATTATTATTGTAATTATTAATATTATTATTAGGCATAATTTAGACGTTTCTGGAGCGTCTCTTGCTTATGACATGCCTTTGTTGTGCATAGGGTTTTGGCATTCCTTGATTTGCTTCATGCCATCAGTGAGTGGAGGAGTTACCACAAGCTGATGTTACCAGTTCTTTCACCAGCTACACTGTACAGAGAATTTGTTAACATACGCCAGACGTTACATGGTGTTTGAATATATATATATATATATACTCGTATATATATATATATATATATATATATATATATATATATATATATATATATATATATATATATATATATATATATATATATATATATATATATATTGCTACGCCCACAAAGCTCCATAAGACTGCTGCACCTGGACTAGCTTCACTGAGCCACCTCTTATGTGGACTCAGTGCATGCCTCACAGATAGGTGTACACGGTCACTTGTGACTCCTGCATCCTATTCAGAATGGTCGTAACTCCAGGTCACACTAAGTTCAGGTTATCAGACCGTTTTACCGACCCACAGACAAGGGAAATACTCCAAACAACTTAACACCTACAGCTGCAGAAGAATCAACAACCACGTCTAGGAAAACAAGAACATATAAGGTCAAGGTATAACACCCCGTTGCACTTTCGTCCACCGTGACAGTCCTTCCACTGTCCAACAGAGTGTTACAACCTCAAGCCGAGTAGTGTCGTTTACTGTTCACTACACAGCTAACTACTTAGGTTCTCTGCAGCTGAACTGCATTAGCCCTCAGTAGCATTTAAGACAAAACAGGGTCACTAACAAAAGACACAAGAAACTACTACGAAAGACCACGACACACACAGGAGGGTCAGTCACCACTCTCTGCGCAAACTCGACCTGTACACTCGCACAGCTGAGGAGTAATTTCCTTGGGAATAGTGTGTGTAATACACAACTACCCTTACTGGCAGACTCCTAAGGATACTCCTGTTCTATATAAATAGGCTGTGGCATACGGCCAGTAATGACTCGCTTATCCCCTTAAGGCAACTGACCAGGCTAACTAGTATCCTGGCACAGTCTTTGTCAAATATCAGTGCACGTCTCAGTACGTCTGTTCTTTCTAACTGTTTCCTAGTGACTTCGTGTGAGAAAGTGCGCCAGAACACTCTCCCTCGCTGCTGCTACGGAGAGTGGGTACAAGGAGAAGTGGGGGCTGCGACACACGCACATACGGACATCCGCCTACACACCGCTCTCACACGGTCTTTATTGGAATAAAAAATTTTAAAAATTATTCTGACTAAACAAAGGTGACTACTTAGTAGATGAATACTAACTATTTCTTGGTCAAGGGCAACTCATCTGCTGTAAACAATGTGACACTCAAACTGACTGAGCAAAGGGAAATAAAGTAAATTAATCGGGGAAGGAGAGTCTCTGGGCACAAAAGTTCTTATTTGTGGCAGCGATCGGCCACTCTTAATCGTACATTTGGCGTTCGTACTCTCTCTCTCTCTCTCTCTCTCTCTCTCTCTCTCTCTCTCTCTCTCTCTCTCTCTCTCTCTCTCTCTCTCTCTCTCTCTCCTCGTTTATTACCATTCTTTTCGCAAGTGTTCTTAATTTTTTTTCAATTTGTTGTTTTATCTCGCTGCACATTACACGCCCCCTCATAAACAAAAATTTTCAGAAGATATGTAAAAGCTTACTAAAATTTTAAGAACAAATTCAACATCTACACACAATTCATCGGGCACTTCAGCAGACTCAATCAAGGGGTGCATGCTTATCAAAAAATATCAAAGGCTACTATAGCACTGACTTGAGTAATTAATACACAACTGGAAATAATAGGGCTTTCACTTGGCCTACCAATTCAGACTGCTGTTTCTTCTTTTTCCTCTTCCTACTCCTTCTTCCAGACCCATCTCTGGTACTACGACCGGACCTTTGGTCTCTGCTCCACCGGTGTGCAAGCTTTCTCCTGCAGGACATCTTACTGAGACCTCTTTTCTAGCAGCCATAGCTGCTCCAACTCTTCCTGTGACTCTGGTTACTCCTTCGTCTCCGTCGTCTCCTCGGTCCTCTGCCTTCATTGCTTCACCAACTAATCTCGCCTCTCCTCCTCTCTCTACTACACTATGTACTACATCTGCATCTTCTCTTCCACATTGTACAAGCATCAGAGTCACCATGCAATGACATCCCTGCATCCTTGCACCACACAATGCATCCACTAGGGACCATAGTCTCCTGGTGCAACATTACAGCAGGACCAGGCAAAATACTTCCCAGCCAAACATTACTTTCAGTCAGGCCTGCATTGCTCACACCCTTACTCCTTCTTGCCTGTTCCCGGTTCCGTGGAGCGCCTCCATACTACACCCATAAAATTGACAAATTAAAAATGTCACTTCCTTGGCAAAATTAAGAGGGGCCATCTGGATGCTCTTAACAAAACAAAATACTACTTCCCGTGTGTGACATCACCAAGCCTGCGTCTCACTGTCATGTACAACACTGCAATCACTCTGCACTTCCCCCGCTGGCCCCTTGATGGCACAGGTATCGCCACAAGGAGTTGACGGCTGCTCCTTTCCAGGACACAGCACACACATTCCCGCACACGGAGCCGAACACATACACATGGCTGTCACAAAACAAACCCCGGCTCCAACATGAGCCCAGCCACTGTGTCACTGGGCCAGCCCCAGCGGTCCCAGCAACTGCTCCCGTGTGCAAGCGTCTCTCATCAGACCCAGTACCTTGTCGCTTCAAGGAAGCCAACATCTATCAACACATACTATACTTTTCGGGCCCAGCATTTGACAATTATCAACAACACCTCGGCCAACAGCAGCAGCCCCCAGCAACACTGAGGGTGTTTCCTGAGCGGCAAACAGCACACTGTTACCAGCAGCCTTACACGGTGTTGTCTCTCGACGCGGCGCCGTAACACTCGCATCAAATATACCATAACTTGCCCCAGAAGGAGGAATCAGGCGAGCAACATCACAAACAATCCCCATACCAAGGGAAACGACACAGGTCATCTGGTTTGCCAGCCTGGCCCGCGCGGTTACTCATCAAGCCGCTCCGTGCTTCTACCATCCGTGCCTCCTCGTGTCTTCCTCTCTCCGCTGGCTATTCACAATAGTGTTGCCCTCAACACACGCTGCCCGACCCTCTGCTCCCTTGCCATCCACTCCTGCCTTGTCAAGTAGTGGGGCGGCACAAACACGAGGGGCAGAACTCTCCTTAACTACAATGACAATTGTTGCAGCAGATGCCAGCACAGGTGGCTCACCACATAAGCAAACACCCACCGTGTCCGGTCCTAGCAGGGGAGCAGCCTGCTCCCTGCTTCCGGTGCACCCCACAGGGGAGGAACCTCCCGCCTCCCCAGCAGAGTGAGGACTCCCCTTGCCCTCAGCATCGAACCCTGACACTCCAGACACAACTAGCTGGGGTCAAGACTGAGTACCGGCGCCCACAGCCTCAACATCAGGCGACAATTCCGCCTGAGTGCAATCAACGAGAGGTTCCGCAGGGTGAGACAAGCCATCAAATACACAACCCAAACGCATCACTCCAGCCTCACCCTTGGCAACACTCTCCACAAAGTCAGGTACTTTCTGTGGTGGCTCTGCGCTTCTGCTGTCAGCCCATGCACACTG
>NC_087169.1:11343641-11366141 GCF_035594125.1 Scylla paramamosain
CACTGAACGGATAGGAAAGCTAAAGTTGGTGGTGAACATTAAACTCTCTATGAAAGGAGATCTCTGCAATACAGTAAACCCTCGCTATATTGGACTAATTGTGGGGAACCCAATAACGATAAAGACGAAGATCCGATAAAAGCGGCAACGTCAATAATTCCAATCCATAAAGTAAACTAACGGTAATAAGTATGAAAAAGATCGATAAAATTATGTTTATTAATAAAATACTTTATTTACGACAATTTATTTTCATGAATACAATTAAAACAATATTTAGGCAAAAATGTATTTATATTAAGCCACATACATACCTATGTATATATGGCAATGATTTAATTTTCGCTCCCAGACCGCTCAGTCATCCCATTCTTGACCTGGCCTGACCCATGACTAACCACTTAAGAACTTCCTTTCCTGTCCTGACTATCCATAGGTATGAAAATACAGTACAGTAACCAGATTTCATAAAAAAATAAATAAATAAATAATAATAATAATTTATATGGCATGCAGTAGACAATATATGGCAGATGGCAGACAAACCCCAAATTAGGACAGAAATACAATAATTATGCCAGACAGCGCAACCCCGATGTGTGCGATGTGGCCTCAGCACCACTACCAGCTCCCACTCTCTCCCCCTCTCCCTCCCACCCTCACTCACTCCCTTGCCGATGCTGCTGCTGGCCGGATGTTCCGCCTCTTTTATTGACATTTGTCCGATAAATCAGATGGATAGTTGGCCATACATATAACGGGGTCCGATATAACGAGGGTTTACTCTCTCTCTCTCTCTCTCTCTCTCTCTCTCTCTCTCTCTCTCTCTCTCTCTCTCTCTCTCTCTCTCTCTCTCTCTCTCTCTCTCTCTCTCTCTCTCTGTGTGTGTGTGTGTGTGTGTGTGTATATATATATATATATATATATATATATATATATATATATATATATATATATATATATATATATATATATATATATATATATATATATATATATATGTACTCGTATGTATATATGTATATATATATATATATATATATGTATATATATATATATATATATATATATATATATATATATATATATATATATATATATATATATATATATATATATATATATATATATATATATATATATATATATATATATATATATATATATATATATCTCAACTCCACTATGCATAGCATGCTTACCACTATCAATCATTGCCAGATAAAATAGCATCAGGTGTCACCTGTTCAACCATTACTCCACCAGAATTTGTCTCAGACATTAATATTTCTCCATCAGGGGAGCGGCTGCCTATGGGCATTCCTGTGTCCATCGAGGCAACGGGTACACAGGAAAACAGGAATCTCACCGCTTGTTTCTTCTTACCGGAGAAGGTCCAGATTGACCCGCCAACACCTACTGACCCTACGGTTACACTCTTGCATCGACCAAGCCTCACCATCCTAACCAGGTATACTGAGAAGTGTGTGTGTGTGTGTGTGTGTGTGTGTGTGTGTGTGTGTGTGTGTGTGTGTGTGTGTGTGAGTGTGAGTGTGTGTGTAAGTAAGTATGCAATTAAATCTTTATTGCTAATTATGTTGTAACATACCAATATTACCAATAGCTAGCGTCAATTAAGCCAACGCTCCATGATGAACGGTATATATATTAAAGAACATAGAAGCCTGAATTAATCTCTGTTAAATTTTATACATAAAAGCCATCAACCAAAAATATTGCTTTAACAAAATTATTTAATCATATTGAAATAAACGTATATCCAAAGATTAAGGGCTTGAAAAAAAAAAATAATATGGCAATAACAGTGAATAGTAGAAAGAATCGCTTACAAGTAATGGTGCTAGGAATAACAAAAGCGAATATTAAAGACAAAAAGTACTCTTGTCTAAGGTAGTAATAGTAGCGCAGTAGTAGTAGTAGAAGTAGTAGTAGTAGTAGTAGTAGTAGTAGTAGTAGTAGTAGTAGTAGTAGTAGTAGTAGTAGTAGTAGTAGTAGTAGTAATATTTTAGTAGCAGTCATGGTACTGAGTATTAGTGGTATATAACACTAACAAATAACAAGTGGTGGTAATATTAATATGTACATTAGAGTGCCTAGAATTTTTTAAACCTAAGTGATGATAGAGTTAGAAGTGAGAACGTCCCTCGGGCGAGAGGCCGGCCCCTCACTCCCCTTCCCCCCTTCCTCATTTTTCCTCATCATATGTCCGGGCTTGCGCGCATTTTCCTGTGGCGTGAGTCCATCCCTGCCTATGCTCAAATTAGCACCAGATGAGATTCGAGAGATGTGCTGTTCAGAGAGCCCAGGCGAAGGCGTACTTAGGGAGAGATTCCTTTATAACTAAGGGTGGGTTTGTTGTATAATGCCTATTATTATTATTATAATTATTATTATTATTATTATTATTATTATTATTATTATTATTGTTGTTACACGCCACCGCCGGTAGGACTCGGACCTGACTGAGTGTTAGGCACTCTTCAGGATTGATTGGCTGATCCCATTTACCATTCACTCACGTGGGTCCTGTAACCAAGGGGCTTGCGAGTTATATGGAGTTCGTTCTGGAGGCAGGGGCAGAGAGAAATGTGGGCGGAGCTTGACTGACATGGTCCTGGCAAGCACATTACACAGTCACGTTACAGTTCCTAGTTTCCTAACGTCACAGTCACTCGCACAACACACTAATGAACTGGCTCCCAAGTCCTCAGACGGGTACAGGACGTAACACTGCCCTTATAAGTACAGAACAAAGGCGGGACAAGCCGGGGGAGAGGGGAGCGTATGACTTTGGGCCGAATCCTGGCGGCAATTACCCGTTGACTGGCGTCTCCGCGCCCAGTACCGCGACCCACGACAACTCGCCCCCAAAATCTCGTTAACACACACACGGAGGCCCACACATACTGGCATGTACATATACGCACATACATAGTCACATTAATACTACATGCCTTGTTTACTCGATAAATACAGGACAATACACATATATAGCATGCAGTAATATTGGCTCTCTCTGGCCACTTGTAACACTTACGTTAACCTAACATTATTATTATTATTATTATTATTATTATTATTATTATTATTATTATTATTATTATTATTATTATTATTATTATTTTTATCATTATTATTATTATTATTATTATTATTATTATTATTATTATTATTGTTATTAACATTATTATTGTTGTTGTTGTTGTTGTTGTTGTTGTTGTTGTATACCATATAAGGCCTTACAGGAGGCCAGAATCTAAAAGAAGCCTGACATTTGATGAGAGAGTATTTGTAACTCAAATTCTGGCTGCTCCTGTGCACAGAAGGCTACTTCGTGTACAGTATTGCATTTTCGTGTCGTTGCATCTAATATCTTGACGGAAACAAGCTCCGTTCTCTCCCCACCCCCACCCACCCTTTTTTTGGGGGGTAAGTGCAGTTTCTTGTGGTTCTATCGTGTATGTCTGTGTGTCTGTCGTGTTTGTCAAATGCTACTGATGTCCGGGCTCGTGGCTGTGCTTGCCTGGAATAAGAGGATTATATCATAATTTGTGCTGGTCTACAGTTGCCTCCGTCCTTTCCGAATTTCAACCAGTTTTATAGATGAGAGTCTGTCTTCTGGAAAATAGCAGATATATTGCTGCTTGGCCACAGCTTATCATTCTTTGCTGGACGTGGGCAGTTGTCCAATGAGGTATTATACGTCAATCTGTTGATCATTTGTGCTGTCTATCCCCTAGAAAGTGGATTATTGATTCTTTCCAGCTTGAAGGATTAAGTTAGAGTTTCTTATACTTCCTTCTTGGTCGGCAGGTAAAACCGAGTGGCAACATCAGACATTTGATATATAATATATATATATATATATATATATATATATATATATATATATATATATATATATATATATATATATATATATATATATATATATATATATATACACACACACACACACACACACACACACACACACACACACACACACACACACACACACACACAGCCAAGTCTGTTCTCCAACTAGCCAAAAACTCCTTCATTAACAGAAAGAGTCAAAACCTTTCAAGATCTAACTCCCCTCATGACTTCTGGCATCTAGCCAAAAATATCTCCAATAACTTTACTTCTTTCCTTCCTTTATTTCAACCAGATGGCACCACTGCTATCACATCTATTTCTAAAGCTGAATTCGCTCAAACCTTTGCTAAAAACTCTACCTTGGATGATTCTGGGCTTGTTCCTTCCTCTCCTCCACCCTCTGACTACTTCATGCTACCTATTAAAATTCTTCGCAATGATATTTTCCCATGCCCTTGCTGGCCTAAACCCTCGGAAGGCTTATGAACCTGATGGGGTCCCTCTTATTGTTCTCCGAAACTGTGCCTCCGTGCTTGCACCTTGCCTAGTCAAACTTTTTCAGCTCTGTCTGTCAACATCTACCTTTCCTTCTTGCTGGAAGTTTGCCTACATTCAGCCCGTTCCAAAAAAGGGTGACCGTTCTAATCCCTCAAACTAGCGTCCTATTGCTTTAATTTCCTGCCTATCTAAAGTTTTTGAATCTATCCTCAACAGGAAGATTCTTAAACATCTATCACTTCACAACCTTCTATCTGATCGCCAGTATGGGTTCCGTCAAGGCCACTCTACTGGTGGTCTTCTGGCTTTCCTTACTGAGTCTTGCTCATCCTCTTTTAGAGATTTTAGTGAAACTTTTGCTGTTGCTTTGGAAATACTAAAAGCTTTTGATAGAGTCTGGCACAAAGCTTTGATTTCTAAACTACCCTTCTACGGCTTCTATCCTTCTCTCTGTAACTTCATCTCAAGTTTCCTCTCTGACCGTTCTATTGCTGCTGTGGTAGACGGTCACTGTTCTTCTCCTAAATCTATTAACAGTGGTGTTCCTCAGGGTTCTGTCCTGTCACCCACTCTCTTCTTATTATTCATTAATGATCTTCCAAACTAAACTTCTTGTCATATCCACTCCTACGCTGATGATACCACCCTGCACTTTTCCACGTCTTTTCATAGACGTCCAGCCCTTCAGGAGGTAAACATATCACGCAGGGAAGCCACAGAACGCTTGACTTCTGATCTTTCTAAAATTTCTGATTGGGGCAGAGCAAACTTGGTATTGTTCAATGCCTCAAAAACTCAATTCCTCCATCTATCAACTCGACACAACCTTCCAGACAACTATCCCCTTTTCTTCAGTGACACTCAACTGTCCCCCTCTTCTACACTGAACATCCTCGGTCTGTCCTTTACTTATAATCTGAACTGGAAACTTCACATCTCATCTCTAGCTAAAACAGTTTCTATAAAGTTAGGTGTTCTGAGACGTCTCCGCCAGTTTTTCTCACCCCCCAGCTGCTAACTCTGTATAAGGGCCTTATCCGTCCATGTATGGAGTATGCTTCACATGTCTGGGGGTGTTCCACTCATACTGCTCTTCTAGACTGGATGGAATCAACAGCTTTTCGTCTCATCAACTCCTCTCCTCTAATTGAATGTCTTCAGCCTCTCTCTCACCGCCGCAATGTTGCATCTCTAGCTATCTTCTACCGCTATTTCCGTGCTAACTGCTCTTCTGACTTTCTTCTTTCTCTCACCCCTATTCTGTCCACCTCTCTAATGCAAGAGTTAACCAGTATTCTCAATCATTCATTCCTTTCTCTGGTAAACTCTGGAATTCCCTACCTGCTTCTGCATTTCCACCTTCCTATGACTTGAATTCCTTCAAGAGGGAGGTTTCAAGACACTTATCCATCAGTTTTTTACTACTGATTTGACCCTTTTATGGGACTGGCATTTCAGTGGGCATTTTTTTTTATTGGATTTTTGTTGCCCTTGGCCAGTGTCCTTCCTACGTAAAAAAATAAATAAAGAAAAAAATAATATATATATATATATATATATATATATATATATATATATATATATATATATATATATATATATATATATATATATATATATATATATATATATATATATATATATATATATATATATATATATATATATATATATATATATATATATATGATATCGCTTGAGTTATTGAAACAAAAATGATTTTGTGCTATTGCCAATTTGCATAAGACGGCTATGTACATGATCATGTAGAGAGAAAATAAGTGAGGTGTAGTTAGGATAACTGATTTACCTAAATCATAATGGACTCTACATATAAAATACTAGTTAATTTAGGAAGTTTCAAACATGTTGAGTCCATATGAGTTTTCCAGCTTAAGTTTTCATCAGTTACACCAGGAAATCTTGTTCGGTCAACCATTTATATAATTTCGTCATCTAGTAGCATTCTGGAATTTGAATTTTTCGTAGATCTGTTTTGAAAAATAGTGTATATATATATATATATATATATATATATATATATATATATATATATATATATATATATATATATATATATATATATATATATATATATATATATATATATATATATATATTAAGCTTTAATTTATTTGTATGACTCCAAAATTTTACGTTTATTAGTTCCAACATTAAATGACTCTTTTGTCCTTGAGTAGCAAGGTAGTGCCATCTATATGAATAAAAAAAACTTAAAACGTTAAATTTTGTGTTAGTATCAAAAAAAGTCAATAATACATATGTATATATTAGAAAAAAAATATAAGAACTAAAACATACCACTGATGTATACAATTGGATATTAATCTAAGCCGGAGGCAGTAGACACCTGCCGAAACGATAATTACTCCCAGTGAAATCTGAATCACTGGATCTGGGGGATGCTGTCAGCTTTTCAGTAACTCAGCTGTGACCTCACTTAACGTTTCCCTTTGTGTCTCACAACACAAGGAGGCAGTCACAGCCTGCCCATTACTGACAACTCTCTTCCTTCACACCGCAGCGCCTCTTGTACGCTAATCTCTTAATTGCTTTTAATTTCAGAATCTTCACCCGTCGTAGCTTGGCTTTCTATACTAATAAAATATTAAAAAAATGCTTTGCTTTAAAACCTTGCTGAAACTGCACCGGGAGGTTTGCCACACAGTACTTCACTGACTACTTTTCACGGCCTATTTTGCAGACTGCGATACACAATCCCACCTTGGACAAGCAGTACCATAGGAAAACCGGAGGTACGACGAATTAAAAAAGCAGTATCGATTTATTGCAGGAACTTGTCACAGCGAATGTGGGCGTGGGTGTGGGCGCGAGTAATCAGGCGGCGAGACGAGACGGACAGTTGCTGTCCTCTTACCTCTGCCACATGAGGCTCGCAAACCACTACTGTCTCGCCCGTCACCTCACCTGACTCACCCACTAATCTTTCTCCTTCACAGGACGTAGCCTTCACCCTTGTCTGGAATGGAGCACGACGACACATGCGCCGCTCTCATCTCCTACCATAATCTTCCATAACTGCTTTCAGATCCTCTTTGACACAAATGACGCCAAGAACACCGAGGAAGTTAGGCTTGTTGGAGACTCCATCGTGAGGGGTTAATCAACTGAATTTTGTGGCAGGGCTCCCAGGACCAGGAAACGTTTCTGTATCCCGGGTGGTGGCGTTCAGGATGTAATTGCTGCTGTGGACGTGGTGGTGACTCAAGCGCCCACCACCACAACATTCGTCATCCACGTCGGTACCAACGGCGTGCATAGGACCTGAACGGAGGAGCTGCTCGACTAGCACCGACAGATTAGGACATATAAGGAAAAAAAAAATCTAATAAAGTCATTGTTTTAGACATCATATCCGGCATGTAGGCTGGCAACCATTTCTATGTCATCACCGTGAGCCTCAACCGAAGATTTGCCAACCTTTGCAGCGAAGAGAGCATAGGCTTTGTAAACACCGGGGGTAAAACTTTTACTATGAATCCTCCTTTTTTTTTCTTTTCGGATGACGGCTTCATCTCAGGAAGGGGCTGCCCGTTTTGGCCTCCTGCTGGATGGTGCGGTGAGGGATTTCCATACAAAAAACAGGGATGTCCTTGCTCGTCATGCCACGACAGATTAACTAACCAGTCAAACGCATAGCTTACTTAACAAATTTTCACATTTAGAGAAACTAGCTTTCTCAGGAAACTACGATGTAGTAGATGTAACAGAATTATAGTTAAATGTAGAAGTCAGGGACTATTTGGCTGAATATAAAATTCCCGGTTACACAATACTTAAAAAAAAAAAGTCGAGTAAATAGAAATGGAGGTAGCATCTTATTCTGCATCAAAGCCAGTCTCAATCAAGTTCTATTATCAAAGCCCCTTGTTACAAACGTGGATGCTCTATTCATATTATAAAAAATAAATAAATAAATAAAAACAATGCGGAACAAAACTGTTTTTTTTTTTTTTTTTTTTTTTTTATGTACAGACCTCCAGCCCAGCCAGTGCAAACCGACCGCGACATTTACGAACAATTAGCGTGTTCAGTGTCACACACGATGCCATAATCCTTGGTGACTTAAATTTACCGGTGACGAAGTTGGGCGAACCACTCACCTCACACCACACAAATGTACTTCGCCCCTCCATCACCTGAATCTCCAACTAGCCAAAAACTCCTTGATCGATGGAAAATGTCAAAATCTTTCTAGATCCAACTACCCCCAATGATTTCTGGCACTTAGCAAAAAATATCTCCAATAACTTTACTTCTTCACCTTTCCCTCCTTTATTTCAACCTGATGACACCACTGCCATCTCATATCTTTGCTTAAACGTTAGCTAAAAACTCCTGCTTAGATGATTCAGGGTTTGTTCCTCCCTCTCTTACCACCATCCTATTACTTTATTCTACCCATTAAGATTCTTCGCAGCGATGTTTTCCATGCCCTCGCTGGCCTTAACCCTCGGAAAGCTTATGGACCTCATGGGCTCCCTTCTATTGTTTTCCGTAACTGTGTTTCCGTGCTTGCACCTTCCGTAGTCAAACTCTTCCAACTCTGTCTATTAACATCTACTTTTCCTTCCTGCTGGAAGTTTGCCTACATTCAGCCTGTTCCTAAAAAGGTGACCACTCTAATCACTCAAACTACCGTCCTATTGTTTTAATTATCTGCTTTTCTAAAGGTTTTCAATATATTTCAAACAGGAATATTCTTAAACATTAAAAAAAAAAATTCTATAACATCTTATCTGATCACCTGTATGGCGATCAGATAGGTTATATTCTGGCTTTCCTGTTTTAGTGATCTTGGTGAAACTCTTCGTTTTGCTTAACACACATCAAAAGCCTTTGATAGAGTTTGGTACAAAGCTTTGATTTCTAAACTACCCTCCAACGGCTTCCATCCTTCTCTCTGTAATTTAATTTCAAGTTTCCTCTCTGACAGTTCTCTTGCTGCTGTAGTAAATAGTCACTGTTCATCTCCTAAGTTTATTAACAGCGGTGTTTTTTAGGGCTCTGTCCTGTCACCCACTTTTTTTCCTTTTATTCATCAATGATCTTCTAAACCAAACTTCTTGCCCTGTCCACTCCTACGCTGATGATACCACCCTGCAGTTTTCCACGTCTTTTCATAGACGTCCAACCCTTCAGGAAGTAAACAGTTCATACAGGGAAGCCGAAGAACGCCTGACTTCTGATCTCCCTCTCAAATTTCTGATAGGGGCACAGCAAACTTAGAAATGTTCAATGCCTCAAAAACCAAATTCCTACATCTATCAACTTGGCACAACCTTACAGATAACTATCTCCTCTTCTTCAGTGACACAGTTGTTTCCCTCTTCTTTACTGAACATCCTCAGTCTGTCCTTTTCTTATGGAAACTTCACATCTCATCTCTAGCTAAAACAGCTTCTATGAAGTTAGGTGTTAAGTGTCGTTTTCGCCAGTTTTTTTTTTTTTTTTTCTCTCACTCCCGTAGCTGCTAACTCTATACAGGGGCCTTACCTGTCCATGTACTCGTATGGAGCGTGCTTAACATGTATTGGGGGATTCCACTCATACAGCTCTTTTAGACAGAGTGGAATGAAAAGATTTTCGTCTTATCAACTTCTCTCTTCTAACTAACTGTCTTCGGTCGCTTTCTCGATGCAATGTTGCTTCTCTTGCTATCTTCTATTGCTATTTTCACGCTAACTGGTCTTCTGATCATGCTTACTGCATGCCTCCCCTCCTCCTGTGACCTCGCTGCCCAAGACTTTCTTCTTTCTTTCATCCCCATTCTGTCCACCTCTCTAATGCAAGAGTTAACCAGTCTTTTCAATCATTTAAATTCTGCTTACTTCTGTATTTTTCTTCCAATGACTTAGATTCTTTCAAGAGAGTGGTTTCAAGACAATTATCCTCTGTTTTTTTTTTCTACCATTCTATATTACATCCCTTTGGGAATTGCCAATAAGTGGGCCTTTCTTTGCTTGTTCACAGTATTTTTTGCCCTTGGCCAGTGAACCTCTTACATAAGAAAAATGGTGACTAAGTCTGACTGGAGAACATTCTGTGTTGTCCGCAACTTATATAAATGAAATTAATTTAATGGTTAATCTTTTATTCCAAAAAAAATGTGTGTGTGTGTGTGTGTGTGTGTGTGTGTGTGTGTGTGGTGAAGTAGCTGTGAAATGGAAGGGAGGAGCATGAAACAAAAGATTAACGCAAGAAGAGGACATACATACTAAGAGCAAATAGTTGCTGTGGTATCATCTTCAGCCACGAGTGTTGTTGCCCCTGTGGCGGTAGTCTCGCTAGATTTTTACTAATTCACACTTATTTTAACATACATAAAAATATACATGTGTATTATGGATATTGCAGGCAGTTCGGAGGATACCCAAACTCTGAAGCCACTTGGGACGCTGAGACAGACAAACTCAAGACGTTAGTGTCATCAGCCGGTATAAGCATCGATCCCAATCTAGTTTTCTGGTGAGTTGACAATGATGTTACTTTAATTTTTATTTTAATTTCTCATTGTATACTATTGTCTTTTATCAAACATCGATGATATATATATATATATATATATATATATATATATATATATATATATATATATATATATATATATATATATATATATATATATATATATATATATATATTATTTAGAGTGTTAGTGGCGCGGGAGTAGGAAGTGAGAATAAGTAAGAATGAAATAGGAAGAATGAGAAGAGAAACGAAGGAGAGAGAGAGAGAGAGAGAGAGAGAGAGAGAGAGAGGGCGGAGCAGAAGTGGGGATGCCTGTTGCGCGATGAGTCGCAGTTACACTAAAAGTTTCATACTCTCCGCCCAGTCTCTACCCCTATCTAATGTCACTACTTTCCCTTTAGTCCCTCCTCTTAAGTCTCACATAGCTTATAGCAGAAGAGCTGCCCTTCACGAAGTCATAGTCAGTATTCATCCAGGCCCCTTTGATCAGTCACAAGAATTTTCGAAATACAATTGTTTTATTGTGCCAGCTAGCAGTGTAGCAAGAGGCGGTGGGCGTGTGTGTGTAAGAGTATGTATGTCACCACCCCATCTTCTCTCTTGTACCCACTTCCCCACCGTTGTAACAAAGTGGAAAAGCTTTTTACCTCGACCTCCCATGCTTTCAGGTATGTCACTGTTAGTAGCTTGGACGAGTTGGATGTATTATGATACGGAGCTTGTACTGAAGAGACTGGGTGGCATACAGCTCAAATATTTGAGTAATTTACTGCAGTAAGCCCTTGCTTATTATATGCATAGTGTTAGGTGCCTTCATCAGCCTCCCTGTGTCTTTCCTTGCAAAGCACTCTTTTGTATATTATGATGTAACTCCTCGACTCGTGAGTCGAGTACCTGGTGACAGTGAGCAGTCAACAACCCTCCTGTGTGTTTTGTGGGCAGTTTGTTTGTGTATAGAGTGTTTTCTTAAATGCTGCTGCTGGTATATATATATATATATATATATATATATATATATATATATATATATATATATATATATATATATATATATATATATATATATATATATATATATATATATATATATATATATATATATATATATATATATATATATATATATATATATATATATATGTTGTGTGTGTGTGTGTGTGTGTGTGTGTGTGTGTGTGTGTGTGTGTGTGTGTGTGTGTGTGTGTGTGTGTGTGTGTGTGTGTGTGTGTGTGTGTGTGTGTGTAAACAGACAGCATAATTTTTTTTTTTTCAGGAACGCATATGATCCTCCACTTATATATCTTATATATATATTTATATATATATATATATATATATATATATATATATATATATATATATATATATATATATATATATATATATATATATATATATATATATATATATATATATATATATATATATATATATATATATATATATATATGTTGTGTGTGTGTGTGTGTGTGTGTGTGTGTATGTGTGTGTGTGTGTGTGTGTGTGTGTGTGTGTGTGTGTGTGTGTGTGTGTGTGTGTGTGTGTGTGTGTGTGTGTGTGTAAACAGACAGCATAATTTTTTTTTTTTTCAGGAACGCATATGATCCTCCACTCAAATTCTGGAATCGCAGAAATGAAGTATGGTTAGTCAAGACTTGATGAACTTTCCCCGTTTACAAAACCTTTACTTTAATCGCAGGGGTGAAAAATTCATGATATGACGCTGCATACAGATTCAATAAAATTTGTGAGACTGCAGATTGTTGTTTTTTATATTTTAGTCATTATATTTTTATTACTTCATGGCAACAGTTCTATTCATATATATATATATATATATATATATATATATATATATATATATATATATATATATATATATATATATATATATATATATATATATATATATATATATATATATATATATATAATCATTCACATTGGTCATAACAATTATCATATTTATATTCAGCATTCATGTATTTCATACCACATGCCCATGTGACCAGATTCAGTCTATTTTAACCTTTTCTCCTCCCTTTCACACTCTCAATCTACATCTTCCCTACATTCCTGCCAATCCTTGAAGAAAATACATGCATCGCCGTCCTGTCGTCCTCCTTGGTCATTGGCCAAAATAACGACCTCTACCATTGGTCACTTCATCCCATTTCCAACCACCTCATTGATAATTTCTTCATCTCAGATTCTGAACTCTGATCCACTTCATATCGCATAAATAGAGCTGTACGCGTAGCTAGAGAGTCAATCTGTTCAGAGCGTCAGTTCATATCAGTCGAGAATTCAGTCGTCAGAGACAAAGAGAGAGAATCCAGTATCGTCACGTCCGTCATCAATTGTGTCTGAGTATCACACATATCCTATCCATCATTAAATCAAGAAGAACTCTTATTACTTGTGTTTTTACTCGCATAATCAACTATAATCAAACCACTATCCATGACCTCCACGCTACCGACAATATCCAGCTACTAACAGGTCCTCCAGAGTAATCCTCATCTGATACAGCGGTGCAAACAATCTAACCAAGACAGTAGTGCCAAGTACATCAATGGAAAATAGTGGCAAGAATCTTAACGGAAATATATATATATATATATATATATATATATATATATATATATATATATATATATATATATATATATATATATATATATATATATATATATATATATATATATATATATCTTTTTTTTATGTATGAGAGACTCTGGCCAAGGGCAACAAAAATCCAATAAAAATTTTAAAAAAGCCCACTGAGATGCCAGTCCCATAAAAGGGTCCAAAGCGGTAGTTGAAAATTGAAGGATAGGTGTCTTGAAACCTCCCTCTTGAAGGAATTCAAATCATAGGAAGGTGGAAATACAGAAGCTGGTAAGAAGTTCTAGAGTTTACCAGAGAAAGGGATGAATGACTGAGAATATTGGTTAACTCTTGCCTTAGAGAAAGGACAGAATAGGGGTGAGAGAAAGAAGAAAGTCTTGTACAGCAAGGCCGCGGGAGGAGGGGAGGCATGCAGTTAGCATGAAGATAGCAAGAGAAGACAGATAGAGATGCAACACTGCGGCTATGAGAGAGAGGCTGAAGACAGTCAGTTAGAGGAGAGCAGTTGATGAGACGAAAAGCTTTTGATTCCACCCTATCTAGAAGAGCGGTATGAGTGGAATCCCCCCCCCCCAGACATGCGAAGCATACTCCATACATGGACGGATAAGGCCCTTGTACAGAGTTAGCAGCTGGAGGGGGTGAGAAAAACTGGCGGGGACGTCTCAGAACACCTGACTTCATAGAAGCTGTTTTAGCTAGAGATAAAATGTTAAGTTTCCAGTTCAGATTATAAGTAAAGGACAGACCGAGGATGTTCAATGTAGTGGATGGGGACAGTTGAGTGTCATTGAAGAAGAGGGGATAGTTACCTGGAGGGATGTGTCGAGTTGATAGACGGAGGAATTGAGTTTTTGAAGCACTGAACAATATCAACTTTGCTCTTCCCCAATCAGAAATTTTAGAAAGATCAGAGGTGTATATATATATATATATATATATATATATATATATATATATATATATATATATATATATATATATATATATATATATATATATATATATATATATATATATATATATATATATATATATATATATATATATATATATATATATATATATATATATATATATATATATATATATATATATATATATATATATATATATATATATATATATATATATATATATATATATATATATATATATATGTCTCCAACAACCAAAAATTAAATACCATGAAATATATTACGAATGAGTGTATGTAAGCAAACATTTTAGGTTTTCTTTTTTTATTTCATGTTTGGAATAAATAACTGACCAAAAAATTAAATACCATGAAATGTACTACGAATAAATGCATGTAAGCTACCATTTTAACTAAGCAAATTAATTTCTCCACATACTACCACTTCATTTGAAAATTAAGGTAACATCACAATGTCGGGAATCTTTTATGTTTACTAATTTGTATACCAAGATATGTATCACGTATAATCTACATACTTATAAATGAAAACTGCTTATCTTTTTTGTGTTGTTTGTGTCGAAGATAGAAAAATTACATGAAACATCTGAAGACTAATTCAAGATGGAAGTGCACTATTCAAATAAGGTAAGGTGCCCTTTGGGTTTGGGCACCATCCAAAAGTCAAACGCAACTGACTTAAAATATGTTTGATACCTGGAGATTTAATAGGTAAAACACTTTTTTTCCGTACAAAATATAGTTCTAGAATTTTTTTTTTTTTTTTTTTTTTTTAGGAATCTCCACACTCCCAAAATAAAACGTTGATTTTTTTTGCTGCAATGGCCTCAATTTACAGTCTTTCGATTTACATGATATTTAGAATAAATGTAGGTAAAACGCACTAGTATTTTTTTTTTTTTTTTTTTTGGGGGGGGGTTCTTTTTTTCACACAAAAATTACACATGTCAGGTTTCATATAAATTTATAACAATTAATGTTTAAGAGTATTTAGTAAAAAAAAAAAAAATCAACATTTATACTGAGTCACATTCGTCAGTCATTTCTTAAAGTATATTATTGTTTATAAGAAAATATCCAAACTGGGTAATTTATAATCAGATCAAAATTAATATATTAAATTAAAGCAATAAGTGTATTTTTTAGGTGTGCATTATTATTTTTTTTTTTTTCATTTATTTTATTTTTATTATATATATATATATATATATATATATATATATATATATATATATATATATATATATATATATATATATATATATATATATATATATATATATATATATATATATATATATATATATATATATATATATATATAATGTACTCCACTTCAGGTAATTGCTAGAAATTGTTTTCTGAAATATTGCCCCATCTTTATTTTCTACATTTTTATGCTCGGAATAAAAAATATTCTTTATATATTTTTTTACATCTTTCCATACGCAATGGTATCCATGAGAAATTTGCTTATGATGACAGAAAACTAATCAACGATAACACGTACAAAAATATTTTTAAAAACAAAGTTTTCTTTTCTGTTCACTGGCAAGTTTCATTATGGATTATTAGATATAATACCTGTTTCAGTAATAATAATAGTATAATTCTTTATCAGTCTGTAGTGTTGCTTACATTAAGGGAACTATTTACTAGTTCTTAAATGATTTTTCAGTTTATACATGACTAATCACACGATTTTTGTATATGCGAATCGGTTAATTAACTAAAACTATTTCTGCTAATAGGGAAACAAATACAGATCTTTGTCATCAGCAGAGAAATAAATATAAAAAGACGTTTGACTGAAAGATTCATTCGGATTGAGAATTTAAGGAGATGAAACGATAAGGTAGTCTATGAGATTCTATCGAGGAAGCCTGAACCAGCAGTTTAATTTGTTACTGTTATGTTTAGAATAAAAAGAAGCAGAATTAAACACCTGTTATAGTCATTATAAAAGCAAGCTGGATTAATCAAAGTTTTGAGAACTTTAAGATTGGATAAAGTATTTGCTATATATGATTCTGTGGTGTCCAGTAATTATGTTATACAGTAATTAGTTATATAAATATTTTCCTTAAGTAGCAGTATGTATGTAAATATAACTTTACTTACATATGAGGTAAGAGTTATTTAAAAGTTCTTTAGTTATGTGTATTTTATTTCATTTGTTGACACGTATTCGAAACTTATCCATGTTTTCTTGTGTTCTGCAAGCAGTCATCGGTATTAAAGCTCCAGCCCTTCCACTGGACGCAACAAGGTTTCTTCTTTGGACCACGGCACTAATGACTTTGCATTGACCTCTTCAGGAACACTAGAAGGTAAAAGCTAAAATGACATCTAGTAGTACCATGTGACTTCGTAGCATTGTAAAGACCTGGACACACTCACCCCACCACCAATACCGAACAGGACTTCACAGAAATGACGAAACCAAGATAGTGCTGTCGGTGAAGGGGAAGGCACAACCCACTCCAGCGTCTCTTTTGCTACTACTCGTGCAATAAACGTGACAAAGTGAGTTACTTGCATTGCAAAGAATGTGTAAGTAAAGGAAAAATTGTTGGAGGTTAAAGTTTTGCATTTTGGGAGCAAAGAACGACAAAAGTGTGAAAAGACACGTAGCGAACGAAAATCACCAAACGATGAGACAAACTGTTGTGGAAGCTAACGAAACGGAACTATATTTTCTGTATCGTGTGATTTCCGTTAATTATCTAGATTTTCTTATCATTATATCCGTGGAAATTGATGGGATGTCTGTGGAGATGGAAATTGACACTGGTGCTTGTAAGACAATAATGAGTGAAGAAATATAACAAACACTGAGGTGAACAATTTGTCCATTATCCCTGTCAAACTTTGAAAATGTCCATTATCCCTGTCAAACTTTGCTTTTGTTGCTTTTAGATTTTTTTTTTTTTTTTTTTTTGCCCAAAAATAGCTAAATTTCACAAATTTTCCAGATGCTGTCAGAGAGAACTACTTTGCTCTTGTCCTGATGAATTGACCATATATGTAGCAGAATGCATCTAGAAAATTATTGCAGCCTCTTGATGCCATTTAACATTTTTTGATGTGTCTTCTCAGGCAACCAGAGCAGAACTGAATGGTGGTCTGCAAACAGTACTCTAGAATATTCTTAGTCTTTCTAGAATGTGTTCCAGAATGTTCTCGATCTTTCTAGAATATTCTTGAACATACTTTAGAATATTTTTAATCATTCTGTTTAAAAAATTCTTGTAGATTCTAGAAAATTTTTGATGCTTCTACTTATTTCTACAGTATTCAAGAGTTCTAGAATATTCTGGAAATGGTTAAATTGAATAAAATGTTCTAAAATATTCTAGAAACTTCTAAAAGTGTCTGATAAAACATTTTGGAAGATTTGTTGGAAGATTTGAAAAGATTTCTAAAATGTAAGCAAATTTTTCCAAATATGAGAAATTTCTTGCTAGATCTGGTCAGTTCAAGAATGATCTTATTAAGATCAAAAGTCTTTCGAAAATTTCATATTCTTTCTTTCATTGTTTTAACTTATTTACAATATTTCAAAAGCAAATAGATAAGCAATTGAGATTTTTGCAAAAGGTCTTTACCTGATATCATAGTATGGGTTACCAATAGTAATCCATACTATAATGGAATAAGGCAAAAATGTAAATTCATTGTTGTAACAACAAAAACAAAGTTTTAGGACCAAAATAACTTTTTTTATATTCTGTTTAGATGAAAATAGCTGAAAAATTATGGTTTAGGGCCAAGGACAAAACAAAGGTGAAATTTTGTTACATATTGTTGTTTAACTGGCCTGGATTCACATGTTTTTTTGCCCCTCACTAGGATATAGAGGATAGTACCCTATGGAAGCTGACCCAAAGCAGTGGCATCTGTGAGAGGGACTGGATGTGATCGCAACAGAATCGGCGACCTTGCCATGACTGCTGGAAGTGCTCGCAGCCACGTTGGGGGAGACAGTTTACATTTTTTTTTTTTTTCTGTGAGTGTTTGTTTTTCTGTGAGTGCTTGTAGCAGGAATGACTCACGTCCTGAGTTTCCTGCGTCTGCAAGAAGTGAAAGTGTGGATTTGGCCCAATTTGGTGTTCGACACAGATCTCCACAAATAGTGGCAATATAAACCCTACCTGCGGTACTGGTGGAATTTCCCAGATGGAAGGAATGTCTGAGAAGTTGAGATTTAAGTTATAGATCAGCAAGTTTGAGTTGGAAGCCGAAGCTGATGCAAGAAGATTGAAAGCTGAGGAGGCTAGGGAAGTCAGGAGATATGAGATGGAGACGGAGAAAGGCGAAAGTGTACGAATGAATATATTTGAAACAGAAAAACAGAAGGAAGAGGCTGAAGTAAAAAAATATTTGAGTTGGAAGACTCGAATAGAGGTTAATAATTCACCTCATGGTAGTCGGAGAGGAGAAGTAGTGAAGAAGGATACAGTAGAAAGCCAGATGGTGAGAAGCTTGAAGATAATATCGGAGTTTGATGAAAGGAAGGTGAAAGAGTGGTTATGATAAGGCAGCAGAGTTTGACTGGCCTCAGGAACGATGGGTTGGGCTTGTTGCTAATATGTTGAAGGGCAAGGCGTTAGTTTATGAAAGGATGTCAGTGGATGATTTGGAGGATTATGGTGAGTTTAAGGCTGACATTTTGAGAGCCTATGAGCTACGGCCGGAGACTTATCGACTACATTTTAGGGGAGGTAAGAAAACGCCTAGCGATTCTTACCTTGTGTGTGCTCGCTACCTCGAGGAGGTTTTCGTAAAGTGTTTTTCTAGCGAGCGGGTCACCTCCTTCCGTGTATTAAAGGAAGCAGTTTGTTAAAGTAGCAGAGAAGTAGATTGTCCCACTGTCCGGGAAAAAAGGGTTTAGGACTTTGAAGGAGGCGGCTACGTGGCTAGATGATCATGTCTTGACCCACCGCTCTGTGTCTTGCTGGACAAGTGGGGTGTCTGGTACCGCCAGTTATGGTATGCCGGGAGGCGCGGCCGGCGACGGTCCGGCGGGAAATTCCCGTCATAGTAATAGCGGTAGAAATAGTTTTAGCAAGCCCTGTTGGTAGCAAGTGTCCACCCAGCCCCCAAAACAGACAGACAAAAGGAGACAGACTGGGAGCATGATGCACAGTGATCCAGGTTCAGCCTATGTCATTATTGTAAGAATACAGGAACTTTAAGTTTAATTGTCCCAAGCTTGTGACAGACACGGCTCCTAAATCCCCTCAGAAGCTTGTGGCGTTAAGTGTATCACATGGCCGAGGTGTTGAGGGTAATGAGATCAGGTCTGTGTTTGGTTGTGAGAATGGAATGGCAGGAATATCTGCCTGCTCCCTCGACTGTTGTTGATACATCACTGTTCCCTGTGAGGTCTGGTTTGGACTGGTGCTGTCCATTTTTGTGCTGGAACACAGTTGAGATTGCCTGGTTGAATACCCCGTTATTGTGTTGCGTGATACGACTGCCCAGTAATCTTTGTGTAGGAATGTTACTTGGAGGCGTGTAGCTTCCGATAAGGCTGTGCTGTGCCGTGGGATCGGCTACGCTACGGGCGAGATGAAAATTATATGGTTGCTAGCGACCGCAGAAATACAAATGACATTAGAAGAGGACCTGCCAATGTCGGGTGTTGATCTCCTTTTAGGGAATGACCTGGCAGGTGGAAGAGTCTGGGTGAGTTCTCCATCCGGGTCCCAGAGGGGGCTGTGACTGAGAATCCTGACTCGTTCAGTGTTGTGATTCGTGCTAGGGCGAGACGGGAGGTCCAACAACAACAGGAATAGGTGACATTTTTGGACATAGATTTCGATCTGGAGTGGTGATATCTGTGCGAAGGAGCACGTCTGTAAAAACGGCCACGAGAGGATGAAGAAGGACGAGATGGTGGGTGAGGAGCTTGGGTGGAAGAGTCAGATGTGTGAGCATCAACAGGCTCAGATGTGGGAAGAGGACGTTTATCAGATATCACTTTGAAGACATCATATATATATATATATATATATATATATATATATATATATATATATATATATATATATATATATATATATATATATATATATATATATATATATATATATATATATAGTGTGTTATGTTATTGGCCGAGTTTACCTTGAATGGGATCACGTTTTCTTAGTGTCCCCCGTGTTCCGGTTACCTGCCTTTCGGACATTATTCTTATTATTGGTTATAAGTAGAGTAAGGCTTATTTACTCATTTTATATCATGTAGTATTATTCTCTTCATAATTTAAGTTCTCTATATCTTTGCATGTATAAGGGAGGAAGTATAATTGAGGTGGAAATATGTTGAAACGAGGGGAGCTTGAGTGGACAACAACACATTCCAAGGAGGGGAAGGCAGAGCGCCTTGGGTGGTGAGCTAGAACAGAGGGGAGGCATCTCTCAGGGAAGAATTTTGGTGTGGATTGGTGATGGAGTGAGTTTGTGGAGGTATTAGTGGTGTAGCGGTATAACCTTGATATCCAGAATCAGGTTAGTGAGTCTTTTGTGGTACCAAGAGCTCATGTCCGCTGAAATTCGGTTGTCGAGTTGTGCCGGTGACGCTGTTCGAAGGGGTTATAGGTCAAACTGGCACCCATTTTGTGAGTGGAGGTTGTGGTGTTGACCTTGGAAGCTGGTGTTGTGGTGTATTGGTGATTTTGGGGATGATGTTATGGTGTTATGGATGGTAATCTCCCGTGAGGCTTGAGGAGGTGAAATACGGGTATTATTCTCTGGGGATGCGGTAATGGCTTCTGAGTAAATTCCTGTGGTTGAGGGAAATATTTCTGTGACTGGTGGAGGTGTAAACGGGTTCTGGTGTTGTGTGAAGTGACGAGAACGTCATGTAGTAACGTGTACTACCTCATGTTGTTTGTGAATTATTATTAGTATTAATATATGTGCTCGTAACCTAGAATAATCGTGTTTTCTACTCCCCCAGCATTGATCTGGTATTAGAGGTGATTCCAGGTGTGCTGTGTCAAGGTAAGAGCAGAGTGAGATGGTGTAATTCTGGCGATTTCGGATAGGTCGGGTAGGCACTCGAAGCCTTTAAAAATCCAGACCTTTAAAACTTTCCGGTGTAACGTCCACTTTCTTGGAAAGATAACCGGGATCGTACGATCGTAAGTAAGTAAGCGATCGTGACAAGTGTGATTTATTGAATGCTATGTCACTCGCGCGCGACTTGAAAATTCGGAGCATCGAGTAAGGTTGTGAACAAGAGATAAGCGATGAGGTGTTTCAACTCCTTCTTTGACAGTGACTCATCAGTAAATCAAATTGAGTCTTCGAGTTGAGCGATCAGTTCTGAGCTCAATGATGAACTGATGTTTCCTGCCTTGTAAGGATTGCCGTGTGATTGAAACGTGTTGTGTGATAGATTCTGAAAGTTTGAGGAGAGATTGTGTTGCTCCTAGTTTGGAATGACTCTGGAAATTATTCTTGACCTGCGTGGTGAAACCATAAAAAGCAGTGAGAGAAGCGAATTTATCTGACTTAACCAAAAGACCAGCCAGATCCAAGGGCTCATGACAGATACGAGATTTAAAAATGGATATTTTCTTCTCATCAGTGGTGGCAGAACGTCTGGTACATTCCTCCTCTATACTTTGAATAAACTGATGAACCGTTTCTATGCCAGCTCCAGAAAAGTTAGCAAGTTGAAGCTCATGGATGAATGTAATGTGCAGTGTGGTTGTGTTATCAGCAGGCATGGTGAGGGACACGTACCCCTTCCCTCGGATGGACGACACGTTGGACGTGTTGGCTGGAGTCTGGTAGTTCTCGACACTGGACCTCAAGTCTGGGCACCACCAGGTGAAGACGTCGGAGAAGGACAAGCAGAAGACTGCCTTCTCCTTTGGCCAGAGGCTGTGGCAGTTTAGAATGATGCCCTTTGGCGTGTGCAACGCCCTCACTTGTTTTGAGAGGTTGATGGAGCGGGTGCTTGAGGGGCTGTAGTGGAAGTCGGTCCTGATGTATCTAGACGACGTCCTTGTGTTTGGGAACACC
>NC_087169.1:11373641-11378641 GCF_035594125.1 Scylla paramamosain
TAGATGGTGAATGCAATTTAACATTGAACAATGTAAAATACTTAACGTAGTAACTGGTGTACAATAAAGAACGAGGCTCTATTGGGATCAGAGAACGAAAAAGGTCAAGGAACCATAGTTATTTCTGATCTCCGTCAGAGGAAACAATACATAGAAGCCAGAAATAAACCAAATCGGCATAAAAAAAAAAAAAACTGCATTGTCCTCTTTTTACCAAGAAGGTAAATGGGACACATGGCAAGAACAGGACACAGGATATGCTAAAGTTATCAATGCTTCTAAATAACACTGTAATTTATTACTTTAATTTCTGCCGTCGGTGCAATAAACCTTCATGTAGGATTCTCCAGGGCATCTCCCAGCAAATCTGTCACCGATAAGTCCCGCTGATCTGTTCTGTTTAATGTAGTTCATAGTCACTCAGGTCACCGAGAACATCCATAGTGATTCCCTACGGGGCCGATCATTCTTGAAATGGGGGGTTCGAGCTCCTTGACAGTCGGTCAACTCGCTTCTTAAAGTTAAGCACGGTTTGAAACTTGAGCACGAAACAAACCATAAATTTTGTGTTAAGCACAATCCATCTACTTAAGAATATTTGTGAATATGTTCCCTGAATCAGGGACAGACGTCGATGTTGATGATGATGGTGGTGGTGATGCAGATAAGAAATTTAATATTCTATATTGTCTATTCTGCTCACAAAATTTAGTATATAGATGAAAATAGGAAACGTGTAAAGAAATATTACCTTACTACATTAAATGTACATTTTAGGTTGCTGGTGTAAGCTGGAGCCCTTTGTTTTTTTTTTTTTTTTTTTTTTTTGTTTTTTTATTGGCATGAACTGCATTATATTATATAGTGTCAATAACTTTCCATATTATGCTCAAGGCTGATACTTGCTTCAGTCTGTGATCAACGACGCCGCTAGGATCTGAGGGCGGCGCCATCTTGCAGGTGCCCACGGGATGGTAAGTAGTCTGAGCCATGTGCCTCGTGTAGCAGGCCCAGTATGCGTCCGAACCGTACACATGTTCCTCACAACCAGGGAGTACCTGAGATAATCCGTATAAAGGAATCGTTTCAAGAGCACTATATATATATATATATATATATATATATATATATATATATATATATATATATATATATATATATATATATATATATATATATATATATATATATACTCGTATCATTAAATGTGATCTCTACGTCAGCATTTACCTGCCCTCAAGGAAACAAGTATCGTCAAATTGATGGTGTAGCTATGGGTTCTCCCTTGGGTGTGATCATGGCCAAATTATTTATGGGATGTGTGTGGAGGAAGAAGTGTTCAAAAAGACTGAGAAGCCAGTCGCTCTGTGCCAGCCACTCAGAGCCTTTTATGGCCCAAACCGACGCCTCGACTTACGGCCTAAATACCAGCCTCCCCAGCGTGTCCAGTCATTCTACAGCTACTGAGAAAGGGTTAAGTAACCCGATACCACGATATACGAGTAGCAAGCATGACTAGCTACGGTGAAGTCATCAACCAAATTTCAAGAGATTAAGACTGTATAAGATATAAAGAAAATACCCTTAACTGTCGATCATATTTAATGAAACATGTGTAAGAGAGAATCTACTGCCCATATATATATATATATATATATATATATATATATATATATATATATATATATATATATATATATATATATATATATATATATATATATATATATATATATAGCGATCACATTTAATGAAACATGTGTAAGAGAGAATCTCCTGCCCATATATATATATATATATATATATATATATATATATATATATATATATATATATATATATATATATATATATATATATATATATATATATATATATATATATATATATATATATATATATATATATATATATATATATATATATATATATATATAATATTACGGCCCTCGTACCCGCCTCGCCAACCGCTGATCTCTCCAACCAACCATCGGCTTCGTATATCGCCTTGACCAACCACACTGTAGCGGTATCATAAAGACGAAGCCTTAGAAACACGTCTCGACTCACGTCTCGATCGAGCTAACCGAGCTAACAACTGACTCATCAGTCTCACTCGCTTCTCTCAGTTGGAACCATCCTCCCATTTGCTGCCTGCATTCGCTAACATCGTCGTGAGTTAAAAGAAGACGCGACGAACAGGAACACGAACGCTCACACACGTACACTCACTCTTCATTACGTACACGCTTCAGCTACTTATATTTGTGTTGTATGTTGGGTATATATTTGTTTTCCTTTATTACTTATTATATGGTAAATGTTACATTAACTTTGTTGCTTATTAACTTGTATGTGTTACAATAACTTATTGTTCATTAACTTACGAGTACGCATGTTTCTTTAACTTTGATTTCTTTTATTAGTTATTAGCTTGTACATGTTATGTTAATTGTACTACAACAATCTTACTTGAATCCAAGCGGGATCACTGTGCCCTAGACAAGTTGTACACGCTATGCCCGTCTCAGGTAATGAATATTTAGTTTAATAATGATTGTAAGTTTTATTTCATACTCGTTTCACTACCTTATGCTACATGAAAGGGTACAACACACCCCCTAGTCAACCAAATTCTATATATATATATATATATATATATATATATATATATATATATATATATATATATATATATATATATATATATATATATATATATATATATATATATATATATATATATATATATATATATATATATATATATATATATATATATATATATATATATATATATATATATATATATATATATATATATATATATATATATATATATATATATATATATATATATATATATATATATATATATATATATATATATATATATATATATATATATATATATATATATATATATATATATATATATATATATATATATATATATATATATATATATATATATATATATATATATATATATATATATATATATATATATATATATATATATATATATATATATATATATATATATATATATATATATATATATATATATATATATATATATATATATATATTTATTTATTTATTTATTTATTTATTTATTTATTTATTATATTATATATATATATATATATATATATATATATATATATATATATATATATATATATATATATAACGAGCTTGATTTGGGCAAGTGTTCGGCGTACGTTACGATAGCAAAAAATCTTTCTTTGTACTTGACACTGAGTTTTTGCAAACACATTCACCAATCTCAAACTAAGACATTCTAACTACGTTACAAATATATACATATGTTTTCCTGAAGTGATGAATAAGAACATATCTTGCAATTCTTGATTTGTGAACTTCGAAAACGATTTTGATTTCTCCTGGTCTTTCTTTTTTTTTTTTTTATATATATCCTAGAAATTCATTGCCATCTTTATAAATTAACAACTGAAAATAAATGAATAAAATTTATTTTGAGTTCCTGAATACCTGCAAGGCTATACAAACTGATGCAAAGAAATCTCGTTCCGTGGTGGCAACAAGAGGAAATATTCATTGGCTTTGGCTGAAGGAATTTCGACTACTTTTCTGTCCAGTCCTCTTTAATCATATCTGCTGCCTTCTCTGCGATCATGATCACCGGAGCGTTTGTGTTGCCTGAAACAATGGTAGGCATGATGGAGGCGTCCACAACCCGCAACCCCGCCACAGCCCGTAATCTGCAAGGGACGTTATGAAAGGAATGACTACGGCGGTCGTGACAAGAATCCTCAGGATATACCTCATGATCTTAACTAATATATATATATATATATATATATATATATATATATATATATATATATATATATATATATATATATATATATATATATATATATATATATATATATATATATATATATATATATATATATATATTTTTTTTTTTTTTTTTTTTTTTTTTTTTTTTGTATTTATTTTAATCTTTCTTTTTTTCTTTTTATTAAGTAAGCTGGCGAAAGCCACAAAAATGGGAAAGAAATTCTGGAAATGTTTTATTCTAATTCTGGAAAAATCGAAGTTAGAGAAACGGAGAAAACTTAAATAAGACGAGAGTTTGACAGTGTATCAGCGAAAGGGTTGACAGAGTGAAGAGTGAATAAGCAGAAAGCCTTGTCCGCCTTGATCGCTAGTGAGAGAAAGTATGCTGTTACCTAATTCAGAAGAGCAGTAATTATAGGAATAACCATAGAAGACAGTAATAGATGAGAAGAGGTGGCCTAGCTCTTTATGCTCGAGATGAATTTTAATTTTAGGAACACTGACGAACTACAACCCCCCTGCAGAAAGACTTAAAAAGAGTAAACAAATGGGCAGATAGATGGTGAATGCAATTTAACATTGAACAATGTAAAATACTTAACGTAGTAACTGGTGTACAATAAAGAACGAGGCTCTATTGGGATCAGAGAACGAAAAAGGTCAAGGAACCATAGTTATTTCTGATCTCCGTCAGAGGAAACAATACATAGAAGCCAGAAATAAACCAAATCGGCATAAAAAAAAAAAACTGCATTGTCCTCTTTTTACCAAGAAGGTAAATGGGACACATGGCAAGAACAGGACACAGGATATGCTAAAGTTATCAATGCTTCTAAATAACACTGTAATTTATTACTTTAATTTCTGCCGTCGGTGCAATAAACCTTCATGTAGGATTCTCCAGGGCATCTCCCAGCAAATCTGTCACCGATAAGTCCCGCTGATCTGTTCTGTTTAATGTAGTTCATAGTCACTCAGGTCACCGAGAACATCCATAGTGATTCCCTACGGGGCCGATCATTCTTGAAATGGGGGGGTTCGAGCTCCTTGACAGTCGGTCAACTCGCTTCTTAAAGTTAAGCACGGTTTGAAACTTGAGCACGAAACAAACCATAAATTTTGTGTTAAGCACAATCCATCTACTTAAGAATATTTGTGAATATGTT
>NC_087169.1:11381141-11418641 GCF_035594125.1 Scylla paramamosain
GCGAATTCTCAGAGCAGACGTGTTGGCGATGGCCAGCACAAACTTAATGCCTGCAGGAAATGTTGATTCCAGACATGGATCACAATTAAGGCTACCGTATAGCAATGGAAGTCGATTATCTAGCTTTTATATTATCATGTGGCTAATATCTTCGTTTTATTCATTTAGTCTGCTACTGACCTCTTATGAATGTTCTCACATCATCCGGATGACTAAGGAAGTTGGGATCAATAAGGGGAGAATCTCGAGGATCACTTGACCTGAGGCGAATTGACCCTCGACTCTTCGGGCGAGTTAACATGGGTCCGATGTTGAAGGTCTCCCGCCCAAGCACAGACTTGTAGTACCTCGCAAAAAACTGGAAAGCATTGTGTAAAGGAAGAAAAAGGTAGAGAGAGAGTGACATAATATTTTTGTATAGAGTATCACAAACACAAACAATTTTGAAAGATGGAAGAACATAGTAAGACTATCGAAATGCAGGAAGAGATTAAACACACACACACACACACACACACACACACACACACACACACACACACACACACACACATACACACACACACATGCAAACATTTATAACAAGTACTATCATAGATTTTCACCTGATTTTGACTCATGGCATCTATATAATCACAGCAGAGCGAGTTGATCTACAAGCCATGCCAAATCCTATTCCGACCAGGTGAGGATTGGTGCATTCATAAAGTTCTTGCCACTTCCTGAAATTCTTATAATTAAAACCTTTCAATTACCAATGTATTAATTGACAAAAATACCAGTGGCAACATAATGATATGAAAATTCTAAACACAAGCAAATATATGATATTTATGTAATGGTGATTGTGAATATGCACTCACAGGCAGACTAATGGAGACACCTATGGTCTGACCATTTTGAATTGAGCGTTTAGGCGTTGTCCTTTCCAGGGATTCCCGGCCTGTGGCACTGCCACACTTATACCGAGACACTCATATCAGATACTTCCTACCATAAAATAAAATGGTGCTGTAGTGTATATATATATATATATATATATATATATATATATATATATATATATATATATATATATATATATATATATATATATATATATATATATATATATATATATATATATATATATATACTGTAATGCTCTAGAAGAGGCAAGTTATAGTAATATTTTTTTTTTTTTTTTTTTTTTTTTTTGCAGAGATGAAGTTTAAATTTCATATGAGGAGATTTGAACTGAAGGCTGAAGCTGATGCAAGAAGATTGAAGGAAGGTTGAGGAGATTAGAAAAGCAAAGCTGAGGCAAGGATATATGAGAGGAAAGAAGCTGAGAAGAATATAATATTTGTGTTGGAGGAGACATGGATAGAGGATAATTCTCATGGTATTTGGGGAGAAGTGACAAGGGAAGACATAGTAGAGAGTCAAATTTTGAAGAGTTTAAAGTTAATATTGGAGTTTGATGAGAAGAAAATTACAGAGAGGTTTAGCAGATTTGAGAAGTAAGCAGTGGAGTTCGATTGGCCTCGTGAGTGTTGGGTGGCCTCGTTGCCAATATGTTAAGGGGCAAGATGTTACAAGTGCAAGGTAGGATATAGTGGGGGACTTAGAGGATCATGAAAAATTTAAGACTGTCATCTTCAGAGTGAATAAGCTGCGGCAAGAGGCTTATAGGCAGCAGTTTAGAGGCGTTAAAAAGCGACCGGGTGACTCTTATCTAGATTGTGCGAGATATTTGGAGGAGACGCTGGAGAGGTGGATTACTAGTGAGAAGGCCACTTCATATTCAACTTTGAAAGAATTAATGATTATGGAGCAATTTGTTGATATTGCTGAAAAAGAAATAGCCCCTATCTTGAAAGAAAAACGGTTTAAGAGTTTAAAGGAAGCTGCCACTTGAGCAGACGATCACATCCTAGCTCACCGTCCTGTACCTCACAGGATGAACGTGGGGGCTATGTTACCGCATGATAAGACGTTGCGAAGCTGCGGTGGCGCCGGCTTAGCGAGAGTCCATCGTCAAAATAACTGGAACTGAAAATAAGTTTGCGGAGGGAAGTCTTGCTATCAGGAAGCCTCCATTAAGCTCTGAAAGGAGGTCAACAGGGAGCATGATGAACAGTACACCCAGGTTTAATAACCAACCTGCCTACTACTAATGTAAAGCTGCGGGACATTTCAAATTTAACTACCCTAAACTTTTGACAGCAACAGTCCCCAAGCCCCCATAGAACCCGGTGGCATTAATTGTATGGCCCAACCAGTGTCCAAAGAATGGGGATGTCCAGTCGGTGTTCAGCACTATGAAAGGAGAGGCATGAATATTTGCCATCTTGCCAGTAGCTAATATGAAATAAGTCACATTGAAGTCCGAGTTAGACTTGTGGCTGCCGTTTCCGTGTGAGGGTGCAACAGAGATTGCTGGGGTTGGACACCCAGTATCAATCTTTCGCGAATACACGGCACAGCGGTCAGTATGCAGGAACATTACTGGGAGGCGTGTTGCCTATGATAAGGATGTGTTATGTTGAGGGATTAATGCTGTGGAGAGCTTTGCCACGGCCGAATTGAAGCTTCAATGTCCGCTAGTGACCGCTGAGACGTGGGCGGCTCTAGCGGAGGACCTGCCAGAAACGGGAATGGATTTTCTCCTAGGGAATAACCTGGCAGGTGTAAGAATGTGGGTGCAGCCTCCATCTGTGGATCCTGTCGCAGATGAGGAGGTGGATGGGTTTTTGGATGAAAAAGGAAAGTAGTCTAGTTGTAGCTGTGGATCTGTGGATCCTGTCGCAGATGAGGAGGTGGATGGGTTTTTGGATGAAAAAAGAAAGTAGTCCAGTTGTAGCTGGGACTCCTGAATTGGTGGGTGTGGTTACTCGCTCGTTTGTGACTTCTAGGGTTGACTGTAATAAGGCATGGCCGGCCACTAGTAGAGGAGCTCAGAGTTCTTGACGATGCCGCAGTTGGGGCAGAGTGTCCAGGGGCCTGTCCCACCTCAGTCTGTTGTGTCTGGTATGTTGGGGGTCGCTGCCAACTCTCAACTTCGCTCGGGAAGCGAAAACCTCTTCCCCTGCTGTGTGTATCGGAGGTGGGGAGCAGGCTGCTCCCCTGCCGGGACCAGACACGGTGCTCTATAGTTCATCTAGTGGACGACACCTTGCCGCAGCTGAGTGTACGGCTGGGGATATGCTTAATAAATACAATACCTCTCAGGGGCGTGTTAACCAACTCAGCTCTTACAGGAGACGCCGAAGGGGTTCCTTTATCTCATACTTCTGTCAATACGAGGGAAATTACTGAGGTGAAGTCTGCTGAATTGATAGAATGGCAGCAGGAGGATGGCAGTTAGTTCCTTACTTTGCAAAAAAAAGGAAAAGGTCAGTGAAGAACTGGAAGGACGGGAAAAGTTTATATTAAGAGACAATATCCTATATCGAAAGTGGGGAGAGGAAGATGAAAAAGAATAGGTACAGGTCGTAGTGCCGTCCAAATTCCAGGAAGCGTAACACATGAAGGCAGGCTAGCTGGGAATTTGGGAGTCAGGAAGACAGTGGAGCGATTGGAATTTTTAGTGGCTTAATATGGCTAAGTGGATGACTGCTGCTATTAAATGCTGTCACACCTGTCAGTTAGTTGGCAAGCCTAATCATCTCCCTCCTGTAACCCCTCTCCTCCCTATTCCAGTCGTAGAACCACCTTCTACTCGGGTGTTGATCGACATAGTGGGTCCCTTTCCTTCTTCAAGTGTGGGCCATAAGTATATGTTGATCATCATGGATGTGACGATCGGGTACCCTGAGGCAATTCTGTACTTGTTATATCTGGTGCTACCACTGAGTACAGGTGGTGACCTAAGAAAATACTGTGGTAATACTCAGCTGGTGTATTGATAAAATAAAACTGCACAAAATGATAAAGTGAAATGCCAGGAGCCGCATGTCCGACCCCGAGGCCAGGCGGACACGGACTCTGCGCGTCCACCAGCAAGGATGGGGCAGCAGTGATCCACTTAGCCATATTAGGCCACTAAAAATTCCACTGTAATTGCTCCACTGTCTTCCTGACTCCCAAATGCCCAGCCAGCCTGTCCTCATGTGCTAACGCTTCCTGGAATTTGGACGGCACTACAACCTGTACCAATTCTTTTTCATCTCCCTCTCTTCCTCTCGCTAAGCCGGCGCCACCGCAGCTTCCCAACGTCTTATCATGTGGTAACATAGCCCCCACGTTCATTCTGTGAGGTACAGGACGGTGAGCTAGGACGTGATCGTGACTCCACTGCTTACTTCTCAAATCTGCTAAACCTCTCTGTAACTTTCTTTTCATCAAACTCCATTATTAACTTAGAACTCCTCACAATTTGACTCTCTACTATGTCTTCCCTTGTCACCATGAGAATTATCCTCTATGCGGGTCTTCTCCAACACAAATATTATATTCATCTCAGCTTTCCTCTCATACATCCTTGCCTCAGCTTTGCTTTTCTAATCTCATCCTTCCTTCAATCTTCTTGCATCAGTTTTAGCCTTCAGTTTAAATCTCCTCATATGAAATTTATACTTCATCTCTGCAAACATACCTTCTGTCTGAGAGGTTCCACCAATACTATGTGTGTTACTGGTACTGCGGCCACGGACACTATTTGTAGGATTGGGTGCTGTGAAATTATCATTAAAACCAGCTGTGACCTCACTGAACGTTTCCCCTTGTGTCTCACAGCACAGAGGGTCAGTCAGAGCCTGCCCTTTAAAGACAACTCTCTCTTCCTTCACACAAAACTACATGCACCTAAGATATACACACTCTTCACTCAAATTTCAAAATTAGATATGGCGACTCCTACACCAGCCTCAGAGTCCTCGTCTGGGGAGGGGACCACAAATGTCCTCTTCTGGTATCGACCCTAAGTGTCTTGACACCCCCTTCTCTAGTAAACCTCATCTTTTCCTCACTGAAATACAGGTGTCTGAGGCAACCGACAGAAGCCCCTTTTCCGTTCCCTCTTACTTTCTCCAACCTCATTTTCAATCCAAAGCTGAATGTTGCGTGTATTTGCGCAGTGATTTAACCTGACCTCGTGCCCACGCTTTTGAATATTCCGAATTCTTCATGATATGGCTACAACTATAAAGTCACTCTCAAAATATTTTTTTTCTGTGCTGTATACCTCTCAACTAATTCCTCTTACTAGAAGAAATTCTTTGACTACCTAACTTTTAAATTGGAGCACATTCTAGCTCTCTTTAAATTTGTGGAGATCTTCATTCTTGGAGACTTTAATGTTCACCATCAGCTTTGACCATCATGATGAACTAGCCTTTAAATTTGTATCCTCCATGACCAAAAGCAACTGGTGCAACAGTCTATTCGTATTCTTGACCATCTTGTACACCCAACATTCTTGATCTTTTCCTAACCTCTATTCCTTCTGCTTATACTGTCACCCTCTCTTCTCCGTTGGATTGCTCCGATCACAACCTCATATCTGTATCTTGTCCTTTCGTTCCAGTCCCTTCTCAGGTTCTCCCAAAGCAGAGGTGCCTCTGGCGTTTTGCTTCTGCTAATGGGGGGGGACCTGAAGAGATACTGTTCTGATTTTCCTTGGAATGATTACTGCTTCCGTGTCAGAGACCCGTCTTTGTGTGCTGAGCACATAACAGAGGTGATAGTGTCTGGCATGGAGGCGTACATTCCTCACTCTTTCTCTCACTCTAAACCTTTCAAAATCTAACTCTCCTCGAGATTTCTGGCACCTAGCCAAAAACATCTTTAATAACATTATTTCCTCATATTTTCCTCCTTCATTTCAATTTGATGGCACCACTGCCATTTCATCTATTTCTAACACTGAACTCTTTGCACAAACCTTTGCAAAAAAAATCTATCTTGGAGGATTCAAGGTTTGCTCCTCCCTCTCCTCCATCCTCCGACTACTTCATGCTGCCCATTAAGATCTTTCACAGTGATGTTTTCTATGCCCTCGCTCACCTTAACCATCGAAAGGCTTATGGGCCTAATGGGGCCCCACCTATTTTTCTCTTGAAACTGTGCCTCTGTGCTTGCACTTTGCCCAGTCAAACTCTTCCATCTATCAACATCTACCTTTCCTTCTTGCTGGAAGCCTGTTCCTAAATAGGGTGACCATTCTAATCCCTCAGACTACCATCCTATTGCTTTAATGTCCTGCCTCCCTAAAGCTTTTTTTTTAATCTATCCTCAACAGGGAGATTCTTAAGCATCGATCACTTCACAACCTTTAATCTGATCTACAGTATGGTTTCTGTCGAGACCAATCTACTGGTGATCTTGTGGCTTTCCTTACTGAGTCCTCTTTTAGGGATTTTGGTAAAACTTTTGCTGTTGCCTTAAACATATCAAAAGTTTTTGATAAAAGTCTGTCACAAATCTTTGATTTCCGAACTACCCTCCTACGCCTTCTATCCTTCTCTCTGTAACTTCATCTCAAGTTTCCTTTCCAATCCTTCTATATGGTAGACGGTCACTGTTCTTCTTCTAAATCTATTAATAGTGACAGGACAGAACCCTAAGGAACACCCTTAGGGTTCTGTCCTGTCACCCAATCCCTTCCTATTATTCATTAAACCAAACTTCATTTCCTATCTTCTCCTACGCTAATGATACCACCCTGCATTTTTTTTCACGTCTTTTCATAGACGTCCAACCCTTCAGGAAGTAAACGGTTCACGCAGGGAAGCCACAGAACGCCTAACTTCTGATCTCTCTAAAATTTCTGACTGGGGCAGAGCAAACTTAGTATTGTTCATTGCCTCTAAAACTCAATTTTTCCCTCTAATAACTCGACACAACTTTTCTGAAAACTTTCCCTTTTTCTTCATTGACACTCAACTGTGCTCCTCTTCTACACTGAACATCTACGGTCTGTCCATTACTTATAATCTAAACTGGAAACGTCACATTTCATCTCTACCTAAAACAGCTCCTTTGAAGTTATGCGTTCTGAGTCGTCTCCGCCAGTTTTTCTCACCCCTTAGCTACTAACTAACTACTAACGTAACTAGGAGAATTTCCAGTTATCGTGGTGAGGTCGCCTTTCTTTTCCAACACTACAAAGCTCCCCTCCGCGGGTCCCAACCGAGCTGCCAGAAGCTGCCACTACTCTCGGGTCAGCTTTCCTGTAGCCTAGTGCGGGACAAACACAGATGAGTGGAGGTTACTCGTAGGCCGTGAACTCATTCCCCAATGCTGAAAAGGACTCGGCACTTACGTTCTAGGAAGCAAAGTTGCAACGGACACCACACAATATCCTGAGGATAAAACCACTCACAAACAACATGGCCTGCCACTGTCCTAAGAATATTAAGGTGCTTCGATCCGTGTTCAGTTCATCTCAAATTTCCTAATGGCCTGATCTCACCTCCTACAAAGTTAGTAGATCAGGAGAGAAAAAAAATTACTAAACACGACGCAGCCCACACAAAGAAATGTCCTCTGGCCAACAGACACCACAGTGACAACAAAAGTCACCTCGATTCAGAAAAACAAAACAACTCCAGGCAGATTGCCAATATGCCTGGACAAAGGCCACAAGACAAAGGAAACAATACAGAGGAGTGGCATTCGTCTCTATAAGAATCCAGAGACTTTGGAATGGTATTCTGGACATCCGTGGATGGTCAGACAAAGATATCCAGCCCCTCAACCTATTATTTGTATTGCCTATATAGGCAAAATTACGTACATATAACAGCTCTTTCAACAAATGCATCCTACTCGTCTGTAGGTGACTCACCAAATGGCTGAGGCACACAACCTGACCAAAAACACAAATAAGGTTCACAGCTATCCTGCTCCCAAAATCATTTCAAGTTAATAAATTAGTCCATTAAAAACTATAGGGGCTTGTTGGAATTTCTTTCATGGCTTTCAATTATTGCTCACTGTGAAAACGAGAAATAGGAAAAATTTATAAAAAAGATAATCACAAAGTAGGCTCCGATAAATTTACACTAAAATATAATACAGGCCAATGTAACAGTACGCTGGAAATGCATCAGCCTTCACACATAACTCAGCAACCTTAACACAAAGAACCTACAACGAATACGCACGAAAATATTGAAACTTACATAGTTCCCTTTGGATTATATCTTATTGAAACAGGACTCTTGACATTACTGAAATATGTTATTTGATATACAAGTTTGAAATTATTCATAACGCATTAATAATATATGTTTCGTGGGCTCTGTCATTTTTTTTTTTTTTGCTACACAGTTTAAGTTCTTTTACAGTACTAGTACACACACACACATACACACACACACACACACACACACACACACACACACACACACACACACACACACATACACAGGTCACCGTCCAGGTCACACGTGCCTATCCGCGCTCCGTTTCCTAGAGTCAGGTCAGGCGAGTCGGCCTACAGCCTCTCTGCTTTCTCCCTTTCTCACCACCCGTACCGAGACGGGCAGTCTCTGCACCCTCGGGTAGTGTTCTCGTGTCCTCGTATTTTTCCGCGCGCTCTCCTCCTGGCACCTCGTCCACCAGAGGCCCTCCCTGCGCCCGGCGCCATCGGTCCACGTTTTTTTTTTTTTCTGTGCCTCGCCGTCCACTCCTTGAGACGCCCTTGTGGACATAGGACGCCCCAGCGCCTACATGTGATGTCGCCCATGTCGCTGCCCTTCCACTTGACGGCCCCGCCTACGTGAGTTCCACCTCTGACTCCAGGTATAGCTATTACCTCTCCTCACGGAGCTATTGCCGGCCACTCACCAAGACTTCCCAGCCCCCCGGACAGCCTTTGCGCCCATGCTTCTCCCTCCTGTATGTCAGTGCTCTCTGTCCCGACCAAACTTACTCCACCACCCGACCTCACCCCAATCATTCACCTCTCTCTCTTTCTCTCTCTCTCTCTCTCTCTCTCTCTCTCTCTCTCTCTCTCTCTCTCTCTCTCTCTCTCTCTCTCTCTCTCTCTCTCTCTCTCTCTCTCTCTCTCTCTCTCTCTCTCTCTCTCTCTCTCTCTCTCTCTCTCTCTCTCTCTCTCTCTCTCTCTCTCTCTCTCTCTCTCTCTCTCCCCTCCCTCATCCCCGCACTCTCTCTCTCTCTCTCTCTCTCTCTCTCTCTCTCTCTCTCTCTCTCTCTCTCTCTCTCTCTCTCTCTCTCTCTCTCTCTCTCTCTCTCCATCTTTCCCTTCCCTCACCTCTCTCTCTCTCTCTCTCTCTCTCTCTCTCTCTCTCTCTCTCTCTCTCTCTCTCTCTCTCTCTCTCTCTCTCTCTCTCTCTCTCTCTCTCTCTCTCTCTCTCTCTCTCTCTCTCTCTGCTTCTTTCTCTTGCTCCCCTCTCTACCACACACATACACACACACAGTTTGTCCCCATCATGCAATATGACACCCACAGACCACCCCATTGCCGGTCCGTCCACTTCTGGCACATAGGCCTGTCACGTGAGTGGAGACCGGAACGCATCCAGCGCGCGCAACGGAGTTTGGTCCTGCCGCCCTTGCAGGGAGTTCTTTCGGCGACAACGCTAGTCCCCTCCTGGCAACCACTTATCAGCACTGTGGTAACTGCCTCTATGCCCGAGGCAACCGAAAGTCTTGCGCACCATGTAGGATGTGTCGCTGTCTCGAAGCAGGGTTGGGTTCCAACTCAACATCAAGCACCCAGACACCTGATGCGAATGAGCTCCTCTGTCACATGTGCAAACATGTCAACTACCGGAAGCAGATCATTTTTTACTCCCAGTTTGACCACACCCATCACCTCACCTGTATCGGCATCACGCAAGCCCAGGCCGCCCAGCTGTCACTGTGATGCCTGTCTCCGCACCGACCATCTACGTGATGCTGTTCGCGACGACCCTGGGGACAATCAAACGCCACCTATTGACATGGCAGCAGGTCTCGCCAGCCTCAAGGCACACTCCAGATTGCTGCAGGACGTCCCCCGCAGACACCGCCACCGCATAGCCTCAGACCTCAGAGCCATCTTGCATGGTGGCGCCTCCTTTCCTTTACTTACACAAGCCCCCTTGCCAAGATAGCAAACCCGTCGCCCCCCCTCCGGAAACCGACGTTCACACCAGCACCGAGGCAGCATCAGGGATGGGCGAAGACAGCCTTTCCAGAAGAGTTATCAGGAAATACGCCGACGGAGACATTCGCGCTGCGCTCCTTGACTTGACCTCTCCAACGCCTTCAACACTGTCTGCAGATCAGCAATACTCCGCGAAGCCTTTCGCCGCTTCCGTGCCGCCACGCTGCTGGTGTCACAAGCATACTCACAGCCTTCACCACTCTACTTTGGACCCAACGGTCCTTGGTCATATCATGGTGTGCAGCAAGGCGACCCTTTGGGCCTGATTTTATTCGCCCTCGCGGTAGACCCTGTCATACATGCCCTTCACTCTCAATCTATGGTACTTGGACGATGGCACCTTAGGTGGTCCTTCAGAGACAGTCGCGGCCGACATCAACAGTTTATTCCCATCCCTTCGAGAATTCGGTCTTGAAGTCAACCCACCTCGATGTCAGTGACGGAACCGGAATGAGCAACGGAGGCCGGGCAGTTCCAACAGAGGGCAACGACACAAGCATACCACACACACAAGCAGACGCCCATACCAGGATCGACGCAAAAACCGGCTCCCACATTAAGGATTTCCTCAAACTCGCCCAACCTACACCTCTCACACACCTCACCATCCTGGGCGCCCCCATCCACTCCCATGGCTACGAAGAGGTTCTAGCTAACATTGAGGGGATCACCAGGACACTCATCAAAAGGTACGCAGCAGTTCCCAGACCCACATACCAGTTGAGAGCAGCACCCATCTATGCCACCCAAGAATCTCTGCGGGCCATTAACGAACAAGTGCGGGAGGTGAGATAGCGAAGCTGCAACGTTAATCTCACTGACGTCTCCTGGACACAGGCTTCTCTGCCTCTGCGTTTTGGGGGTCTAAGAGTAAGACGCCTGACGGACGTGGCGCTACCTGCCTATATTGCCTCTGTGGAAGCATCACCTGGTTTGGTCTGTACCATTAACCGCTGCCCCAACGGTGACAGACCTATCCGACTGACTTCAACCATAGAGACTCACCGGCAACCAGTGTCCTAACCTCAACCCTGACCTTGCTCTCACACAACGGACTCTGGACGAGGCAGCCTCCAAGCACCGCCTGGACAACTTGCTGGCTCACGCCAACCAGACTGACCAAGCGCATCTCCTCGCCTCAGAATGGGGCTTGGCTCTCAGCCATCCCAGTGGAATGCCTCGGTCTTCTCCTATCCGACGAAGCGGTACGAGTCGGCGTAGCATTAAGGCTGGGCACCCGCGTCCAGCAACCTCATCGCTGCCGCTGTGGGGCCATAATGGACGCTTTAGGCCACCACAGTCTGTCCTGCCCTCGCAACCCCGCCATGCGGCCCTCAACGATTTGATTTGCCGGGCTTTGGCCACAGTTGGCTTGGTAGCTATCCTCGAGCCGCGAGGTTAGAACGAGGAGATGGGCGCCGACCAGATGGTATCACAGTCTTCTCGTTCAGGCAAGGCAGAATGCTGATGTGGGACGCTACATGAGTCAACACATATGCCAGCACCCACCTCCTTGACTGTACCTCTGCCGACGGCGCTGCCGCCCGAGCGGCTGAGGAGAGCAAACGTCAGCGTCACGCGGCCCTCGCACTGCGATACGAATTCATGCCTCTTGCCGTGGAGACAAGCGGGGTGTTGGGCCCAGCCTTCAACGACTTGCTGTAGGACATCAGCAGGCGCGTCAGCCAGCGCAGCGGAGAGCCCCGCGAAGACAGCCTGGCTGCGACAACGAATCAGCCTTGCCGTGGTGCTTGGTAACGCGGCGGCGATCTGCGGGCCCTGGGACGGCAACGTACGGCCTTATCCGCCCCCTCTGGACCCCCTTAAGGACGGGGACACTTCTCCCTACCTTATATTTACGTTTGAGGTATATCTAAAGGTACATAAGAAAAATTGGAAGAGAATAGATCAGTAATAAGGCCAGGAAAGGATTCTGGAAAATTATCGAATGCACCATCTTATTCATGGACCACCGTCTCTCCCTTCGCCTTACCACCTTCTCCACCCCTACTTCTTACCAACTTATGCCCCGCTAAACATACACTAAAGTACCGACAACGCAGGGTCGTTATAACGTTCATCTGCCATAACACTGAAATTCTGACAGAGAGAGAGAGAGAGAGAGAGAGAGAGAGAGAGAGAGAGAGAGAGAGAGAGAGAGAGAGAGAGAGAGAGAGAAGGTGGGAGGGAAGGATGGAGGGAGGGAGGAAAAGATGAGGAAGGGAGGGAGGGAAGGAGGGAAGGGGGAGGAGGAGGAAGGGAGGGAGGGAGGGAAAGAGGGAATGGGGAGGAGAGAGAGAGAGGGAGAGAGAGAGAGAGAGAGAGAGAGAGAGAGAGAGAGAGAGAGAGAGAGAGAGAGAGAGAGAGAGAGAGAGAGAGAGAGAGAGAGAGAGAGCAATACGGCTCCGACTTAGGCGGGATTTATAATATGTATATGCGTGACGCCGACTAGGTAAATGTGATAGACACTTGTCAAATCAGCGTGAAATTCGAAACTATAAAAATTTAATGGTAAAAAATTTACGGGATGGTAAAAATTTAAGACTAAGCGCGAAACTCAAGAATCGCGAAACTCGAGATGGTAAAAATTTCAGGCTAAGCACGAAAATCGAGGATCGCGAAACTCGGGTAGCGCGGAACTCGGGAGGGTAGTGTATTTGTTGTGTTATCTCAAAAATGTAGCAGTGCAAATGTGCTCATTTTGATGGCTTTTTCGAAAATTGTGAATTTTTTATATAATATTTTCTGCTTCCCTGGAACCAATTTGATTTTTTTTTTTTTCTCATAAGTTCTTCAGTCGCCATAACACACATTTGCCGTACGAACGCTAAAAAAAAAACTCGTATCAGTAACCCAAAGCAAACCTTCCCCATCGTAAAACTATCATCTCTCCTCAAGTACCAACCCAGAGTTGCCGACCCTTCCAACAAAGCACGCACAGCCACACAGCCTTATACGTTATTCCTGTAACGTAAACTAGTGTGCAACGAGAGTTTTAGTTTCCTATCTTTCTCTCAGTACTAGTTACATTTATCCCAGATTATCAATGTCACTGTTTATTTTCAATAGTTCGGCTGAAAGTTATGATTATTATTATTATTATTATTATTATTATTATTATTATTATTATTATTATTATTATTATTATTATTATTATTATTATTATTACTGTTGTTGTTGTTGTTGTTGTTGTTGTTGTTGTTGTTGTTTTGTTGTTGCTGTTTTGTTGTTGTTGTTATTATTATTATTATTATTATTATTATTATTATTATTATTATTATTATTATTATTATTATTATTATCATTATCATTACTAGTATTGTTAATACTACTATCATTATTATTATTATTATAATTATTATTATTATTATTACTATTATTATTATTATTATTATTATTATTATTATTATTATTATTACCATTATCATTATCATTGTTATTATTATTGTCATTGTTATTGTAATTATCAACATCATTATCATTACCACTACTGCTGTTACGCTTGCTGAAAAAAACACTTACGTCTCTCCTGAAGCCTATAAGATCTGTGATGAAGAGACCATAATCCATCGCCGGTCCGCCAGATATAAACAGGTACTGTAGTTCTGGCCAATCTGGGTCGCCCTCTTCCGAGCGACTCCATGCATTACCTTCCAAAGAGAACGGACTTGTAAGGGGACCTGTAAAATGGAACATGTCATTCTTTCATTATTCACATTTTTAACAAGAAATAAATACAAATTACCAAGAGTATTTCATTGTATTTGTAATTCTGTCTATAGGCTTTTCAGAATAATCAGTTGGGGATAAAACAATTAACATCATGCGTAAATGGTCGATTACCTATGCCGAAAACTAACAAGATTGCAAAAATAACAAAATAAATAAATAAATAACCCGTCCACATATTTCTTCCTAGAATGTACCATTTTTGCTCCAAAACTATACGTTTTCTGTAAGCAATGTTCAATAACCTGATATTTTTCTTCATGGTATTTACTGCGGCGTTGTTGTAGATGAATGACTATCATATTATTGGCAACATTTCATTTCATTTATTTACCTTTTGTTTCCACAACAGTAACAATGAATTTCGGCATAAAACTGACATGAAGCAACGCAAAATTATAGAAAACTTTACATTAAGGTGGTGAAATTCTAAAAATTTTGATTTATCAAAAGTTACCAGCAAGAAACTAAACTGAAAGAGTCAGAACTGTGAACAAAGCCAGAGTCAGTCTCTAATTTTCCTTCAGAGCTTTTATAGAGCATAGTGTTATATGAGGAAAAAAAATATATATATATATATATATATATATATATATATATATATATATATATATATATATATATATATATATATATATATATATATATATATATATATATATATATATATATATATATATGTATGTATGTATGTATATAGAACACTTATATATTCTTTCTTTCATTGATTTCACTTGTTTGCAACATTTGGAAAGCAATTAGATAAGTAAATGAGGTTTTTTAAAGGTCTTTATCTGACAGGAAAACCAATAGTAACCCATATTATAATGAAATAAGGCAAAAATGTCGATTCATTGTTCTAGTAACAAAAGCAAAGTTTTAGGATCAAAACTTTTCTTCTATTTTATATACATGGAAATAACTGGAAAATTTTGGTTTGGGGCCAAGGACAAGACAAAAGTGAAATTTTGTTACATAGTGTATAATTTATGCTAAATACAGCAGCACACAACCTCTATTCTTCACTACTTTCGACACTCACCCAACATTCTTGATCCTTTCCTAACTTCTTGTTCTGTCAAATTGTTTACTCTGTTGGATTCCTCCGAAAGAAAATCGAATTTCAGTATTGTGTTCTATTACTCCAGCGCTGCCTCTAGACCTACCGAAGCGGAGGTGCTTCAGACATTATTCCCCTGCCAGGTGGGAAGCCCTGAGACAATATAATTATGATTTTCCCTGAAGTGACTTGTTTTCATATAACAGACTCATCTTTATGCACAACAGCAGATGATTATTTGGCATGGAGACAAATACTGCACACACAGTCTTTAACCACAAAGTTCATAAGCAATGTTTCAAATCATGCTGCTCTCGTGTTGTCGACAATGGAGAGACATGTCACAAGTGTTACATTAGCTTTCTTCTCCTGAAACTCATGTTTTTTTTTTTCTTTTTCTTTTTTTTTTTCTTTTTTTTGTCCGAAAGTATGTCAAATCTGTCCTATTTACCAAGAAGAATTATATATTTCATCAAGAGAAAATAGCAATTAGATCTTCTTCTCCTCATGACTTCTGGAACCTAGTCAAATATACCTCCAACAATAACTAGTCTTCGTCTCTTCTTGCCCTATTTCATCCAAATGGCATCACTGCCATCTTACGACACTAAAATAAATTAACTCCCAAATAAACACACAGTACCCATAAAACAAAATCCAGCCTACGGGAAATTTCTCTGATCACTACTATATTTTGATTAGAAGAAAATAAAAAGGAGAAGTATGTATAAAAACTTCCACCGTTCCATACAACCCAACTGCGCTGACAGACCTCACGCGTGTCACAAGATCTCAAATAAAATTTTACTGAAGTTAAAAGTAAAAGTAAAGAGTGTTATGAATGTGTTTCATTTCTTCGTGAACGCTTTGTATCTAAATCATGAAATAGCCGTTTATAATTAATGATAAATCAATTAATTCTTAAAAGATTATTCATAATTACTAGTAATGGTCAAAATAGTTAAATAAACTAAATTATTGACTTTATATTATAACATTTTCTGCAGAATGATGAAAAGAGTTATTCGCAATTTTCATTAGGTATAAATCAAAGCTCTTCAGCAATGACTTATCCAACGCAACCGGCCTTACGAATAACAAACACTCTCACAAGAGGCAGTGTTCGCAGGTTAAGTAATCAATGGTCAATAGTCTCATCACAAGGAAGGGCCACGTGCAACCTCTACCACGTCTCTACAAACCGAAGTAAATTATGATGCTTATGGACGACGCTGATATCGGAGTTAAAGCGAAATCTGATCTGTCGCTTGTATCGTTATGGGAGCCTTTAAGGAGTGTCAAGTACTTTAGGCAAAGTTTTTTCGGGGGAGTTATTTTGGTTCTCGTCAGCTGATGGGAATGACTTTGTAGGCATGAACAATCAGTGGTAATTCAAATGCTATTAGTTACCGCAATCCCGCTACCAACTATCCATCATATCAACGTTGCCTCATGAGTAAATGGCTACACAAGTTTGGATGCTAAAAGCATGACGAAAATAGTATTCAGATTCTTCTTTTTTTTCTATTTCATATTGATATCTTGCACAAGACAAATTCCATGAGGTAAGTACTTTGCTGTACATTTTGCATAAGTAGTGGGGATCAAGTTTGACTTAACTTTCCTGTTGTAAACATAGTCCTTGAAAAAGAGTGGATTGGCCAATGTGGTGATCCTGCTGGCAGACCCTTTCCGCACCGTCCACGTCAGGCCGAAGATGGAGGGATGGTCATGCAGATTTTTCCCCACTCCTGGCACGTCGGCCATGACAGGGATCTGGGTAGCGAGAGAAAACGTAAAGGGGAATATTATACATTGAATCTCTCAAAAATAACAGATTGTAAGTTTTTTTTTTTTTTTTATGCATCACGTTTGTAACGTCGAGCTCTGCCGTGTGTGTATGTAATATATTTTCACTGAGGGATACCTCAGCATCTTTCCACCAATATTCCTCCCTTTGGATTGAACATCTTGTTCGTCACTTTCTTGGCTTACAAAATGCATGTAAAACAAATCTAAATATATCTGGACCCGTTCAGCTGTTTCTTCTACGTGTAATTGATAATTTTAATCGAGATCTAACGTTATAAATATCACCATACTATTGTAAGATGAAAACACAACTCAGCGCCATTTTTTATCCTACCGTCGACTGTCGATGCTGCTTCCCGTTTGTAGCGGAAGCAAACTCGTGTCCGAGAGTAAGACGGTAGCGTCCGAGAAAGGGAATAAAGAAAGAATAAAATTAATATAAAATTAAAGTACGCATCTCATCTCGAGCTAAAACGGCTTCTATGACATTATGCTCTCAGCAAGTGTTTCTCATCCACTACCCCCCCCTCCCACCCCGGTCCCCAATTCAACTGCTAATTCTGTACAAGGACCTTATCCGTCCATGTATGGAGTACGCTTCACATGTATTGAGGTTGGGTTGGAAAAAGCCCGGATATATATATATATATATATATATATATATATATATATATATATATATATATATATATATATATATATATATATATATATATATATATATATATATATATATATATATATCCTCAGTCTGTCCAGGCAGAGTGAGGATGTTCAGTTTAGAAGAGGAGGGACAGTTGAGTGTCATTGAAGAAGAGGGTATAGTTGTGTGGAAGGCTGTGTCGAGTTGATAGATAGAGGGATTGAGTTTTTTTTAGGCATTGCTCTTCCTCAATCAGAAATTTTAGAGAGCTCAGAAGTCAGGCGTTTTGTGGCTTCCCTGTGAGAGCTGTTTACTTCCTGAAGGGTTAAATGTCTACAAAAAGACATGGAAAAGTGCAGGATGGTGTATCATCAGCGTAAGAGTGGATAGGACAAGAAGTTCGGTTTAGAAGATGATAATAGGAAGAGAATGGGTGACAGGACAGAACCCTGAGGAACACCCATGTTAATAGATTTAGAAGAACCGTGACCGTGTACCACATCACCAATCGAATGATCAGAAAAGAAACTTGAGATGAAGTTACAGAGAGAAGGACAGAAGTCGTAGGATGGTTGTTTGGAAATCAAAATTTTGTGCCAGACTCTTTTTAAACCTTGTGATATGTATTAGCCAACATCAAAAGTTTCTCTAAAATCTCTAAAAAAGGATGACCAAGACTCAGTAAGGGAAACCAAAAGATCACCAGTAGAACGGCCTTGACAGAACCCATACTGGCGATGAGATAGAAAGTTATGAAGTTGATAGATATTTAATAATCTTCCTGTTGAGGATAGATCCAAAACTTTAGAGAGGCAGGAAGTTAAAGCAATAGGACGATTGAGGGGACCTGAGGAGGTATTTTGCTGATTTTCCTTGGAATGACTACTGCTTCCGTGTCAGAGACCCGTTTTTGTGTGCTGAGCGCATAACAGAGGTGATAGTGTCTGGCATGGAGGCATGCCACTCACTCACTCTTTTTCTCGTCCTAAACCTTGATTTAACACAGCTTGTTCTCGTGCTATACATGATAGAGAGGTGGCCCACAAAAGGTACTTAAGCCTTCCATCACCAGAATCTCATGCACTTTATATTTCTGCCCGGAACCATGCCAAGTCTGTTTCTCCAACTAGCCAAAAACTCCTTCATTAACAGAAAACGTCAAAACCTTTCAAGATCTAACTCCCCTTGTGATTTCTGGCATCTAGCCAAAAATATCTCCAATAACTTTGCTTCTTCTTCTTTCCCTCCTCTATTTCAACCAGATGGCACCACTGCTATCACATCTATTTCTAAAGCTGAACTCTTTGCTCAAACCTTTGCTAAAAACTCTACCTTGGACGATTCTGGGCTTGTTCCTCCCTCTCCTCCACCCTCTGACTACTTCATGCCACCTATTAAAATTCTTCGCAATGATGTTTTCCATACCCTCGCTGGCCTTGGAAGGCTAATGGACCTGATGGGGTCCCTCCTATTGTTCTCCGAAATTGTGCCTCCATGCTTGCACCTTGCCTAGTCAAACTCTTTCAGCTCTGTCTGTCAACATCTACTTTTCCTTCTTGCTGGAAGTTTGCCTACATTCAACCTGTTCCTAAAAAGGGTGACCGTTCTAATCCCTCAAACTACCGTCCTATTGCTTTAATTTCCTGCCTATCTAAAGTTTTTGAATCTATCCTCAACAGGAAGATTCTTAAACATCTATCACTTCACAATCTTCTATCTGATCGCCAGTATGGGTTCCGTCAAGGACGCTCTACTGGTGATCTTCTGGCTTTCCTTACTGAGTCTTGGTCATCCTCTTTTAGAGATTTTGGTGAAACTTTTGCTGTTGCCTTGGACATATCAAAAGTTTTTGATAGAGTCTGGCACAAAGCTTTGATTTCCAAACTACCCTCCTACGGTTTCTATCCTTCTCTCTGTAACTTCATCTCAAATTTCCTTTCTGACCGTTCTATTGCTGCTGTGGTAGACGGTCACTGTTCTTCTCCTAAATCTATTAACAGTGGTGTTCCTCAGGGTTCTGTCCTGTCACCCACTCTCTTCTTATTATTCATTAATGATCTTCTAAACCAAACTTCTTGTCCTATCCACTCCTACGCTGATGATACCACCCTGCACTTTTCCACGTCTTTTCATAGACGTCCAACCCTTCAGGAGGTAAACATATCACGCAGGGAAGCCACAGAACGCCTGACTTCTGATCTTTCTAAAATTTCTGATTGGGGCAGAGCAAACTTGGTATTGTTCAATGCCTCAAAAACTCAATTCCTCCATCTATCAACTCGACACAACCTTCCAGACAACTATCCCCTCTTCTTCAATGACACTCAACTGTCCCCCTCTTCTACACTGAACATCCTTGGTCTGTCCTTTACTTATAATCTGAACTGGAAACTTCACATCTCATCTCTAGCTAAAACAGCTTCTTTTAAGTTAGGTGTTCTGAGACGTCTCCGCCAGTTTTTCTCACCCCCCCCCCCGCTGCTAACTCTGTCCAAGGGCCTTATCCGTCCATGTATGGAGTATGCTTCACATGTCTGGGGGGGTTCCGCTCATACTACTCTTCTAGACAGGATGGAATCAAAAGCTTTTCGTCTCATCAACTCCTCTCTTCTAACTGACTGTCTTCAGCCTCTCTCTCACCGCCGCAATGTTGCATATCTAGCTGTCTTCTACCGCTATTTTGCTAACTACTCTTCTGATCTATGCTAACTACTCTTCTGAACTTGCTAACTGCATGCCTCCCCTCCTTCCGCGGCCTCGCTGCACAAGACTTTCTTCTTTCTCTCACCCCTATTCTGTCCACCTCTCTAACGCAAGAGTTAACCAGTATTCTCAATCATTCATCCCTTTCTCTGGTAAACTCTGGAACTCCCTGCCTGCTTCTGTATTTCCACCTTCCTATGACTTGAATTCCTTCAAGAGGGAGGTTTCAAGACACTTATTCATCAATTTTTGACCACTGCTTTGACCCTTTTATAGGACTGGCATTTCAGTGGGCATTTTCTTATTAGATTTTTGTTGCCCTTGGCCAGTGTCCTTCCTACATAAGAAAAAAAAAAAAAAAGGTATTTTGATGATTTTCCTTGCAATGACCACTGCTTCCGTGTCAGAGACCCGTCTCTGTGTGCCGAGCGCATAACAGAAGTGATAGTGTCAGGCATGGAGGCGTACATTCCTCACTCTTTTTCTCGACCCAAACCTTCCAAACCTTGGTTTAACACAGCCTATTCTTGTGTTATACATGATTGAGAGGTAGCAACACAAAAGGTACTTAAGCTTTCCATCACCAGAATCTCATGCACTTAATATTTCTGACCGGAGCCATGCCAAGTCTGTTCTCCAACTAGCCAAAAATTTCTTCATTAATAGAAAGTGTCAAAATCTTTCAAGGTCTAATTCCTCACGTAACTTCTGGCATCTAGCTAAAAATATCTCCAATAGCTTTGCTTCTTTTTTTCCCCTCCTTTATTTCAACCAGATTGCACCACTGCTATCACAGCTATAAAGCTGAATTCCTCATTCAAACCTTTACTAAAAATTCTACCTTGGACGATTGAGGGCTTGTTCATCCCTCTCCTCCATCCTCTGACTACTTCATGCTACCTATTAAAATTCTTCGCAGTGATGTTTTCATTGCCCTCACTGGCCTAAACACTCGGAAGGCTTATGGACCTGATAGGGTCCCTTCTATTCTTCTCTGGAACTACACCTCCGTGCTTGCACCTTGCCTAGTCAGACTCTTTCAACTCTGTCTATCAACATCTTCCTTTCCTTCTTGCTGGAAGTTTGCCTACATTCAGCCTGTTCCTAAAAAAAGGTGACCGTTCTAATCCCTCAAACTAGCGTCCTATTGCTTTAATTTCCTTCCTACCTAAAGTTTTTTAATCTATCCTTAAGAGGAAAATTCTTAAACATCTGTCTTAAACATCACTTCGCAACCTTCTACCTGAGCACCAGTATGGGTTCTGGCAAGGCTGCTCTAGTGGTGAACATCTGGCTTCCTTTACTGAGTATTGCTCATCCTCTTTTAGAGATTTTGGCTAAACTTTTGCTATTGCCTTAGGTATATCAAAAGCTTTTGATTGTCTGACACAAAGCTTTGATTTCCAAACTAGCCTCCTACGGCTTCTATCCTTCTCTTTGTAACTTCATCTCAGGTTTCCTTTCTGACCATTCTGTTGTTGCTGTGGTAGACAGCCACTGTTCTTCTTCTAAATTTATTAACAGTGGTGTTCCTCAGGGTTATGTCCTGTCACCCACTCTCTTTCTATCATTCATCAATGATCTTCTAAACCAAACTTTTTGTCCTATCCACTCCTACGCTGATGATACCACCCTGCACTTTTCCACGTCTTTTCATGGACGTCCAACCATTCAGGAAGTATAAAGTTCATGCAGGGAAACCACAGAACGCCTGACTTCTGATCTCTCTAAAATATCTGATTGGGGCAGGGCAAACTTGGTATTGTTCATTGCCTCAAAAACTCAATTCTTCCATCTTTCAATTCGACACAACCTTCCAGACAACTATCCCTTCTTCTTCAATGACACTCAACTGTCTCCCTCTTCTACTCTAAATATCCTCAGTCTGTCCTTTTCCTATAATTTAAACTGGAAACTACACATCTCATCCCTAGCTAAAACAGTTTCTATGAATTTAAGTGTTCTGAGACGTCTCCGCCATTTTTTCTCACCCCCACCCCCCTACCTGCTAACTCTATACTATGGACTTATCCGTCCATGTATGGAGTATGCTATCTGTGGGGGTTCACTTTTAGACAGGGTGAAATCAAAAGCTTTTCGTATCAACTCTTCTCCTCTAATTGACTGTCTTCAGCGTCTTTCTCATCGCCGCAATGTTACATCTCTAGCTATCTTCTGTCGCTATTTTCATGCTAACTGGTCTTCCGATCTTGCTAACTGCATGCCTCCCCTCCTCCTGCGGTCTCGCTGCACAAGACTTTCTTCTTTTTCTCACCCCTATTCTGTCCACCTCTCTAATGCAAGAGTTAACCAGTATTCTCAAAATTTCATTTCTTTTTCTGGTAAAGTCTGGAACTCCCTACCTGCTTCTATATTTCCACTTCCCATGACATCAATTCCTTCAAGAGGGAGATTTCAAGACACTTATCCTTCAATTTTTAACTAGTTTTGGACCCTATTCGGGAACCAGCATCTCAGTGGGCTTTTTTTTTTTTTATTGGGTTTTCTTGCCCTTGGCCAGTATCCCTCCTCCATAAAAAAAAAAAAAAAAGTGAATAGGGGCACACGAGATGTCACCTCACTTACACCTTGACCCTACCCCGCAGCTGCGCCCTAGCATTTGCTTGAATCTTGCTTCCTTGCCGCCGTATGCAGCGAGCAGAAACAACCCCAATCAAATCCATGGATGTCTTTCCTGAATCTTAAGTGGCGAAACTGTTTTCGGCTTTTTCGACAAAAAGTATACTGGTGTATTAAAAAATTATTACGACCCAGACTTAATTGTAAGTTAAAAATTTTTAGAGGCAGCCGAGACTCATTTTGGGCTACATCTTTTATGTAAGAAATAAAATGTTGTGTCGTAAGATATTAAACAATCTAGCTTGGTTTTCGGGAAAATACAACCATGGGTATCTCCTACACTTTTCCTATGAAATTTAAAGACTACATATGAGCTGATAAAATGACGAAGAGGTTCTTGCAGGACGTAAGAAGGAGAAGATAATCCGAAACTCTTTCCAGCCTAATGGGTCAGCGATCCACAAGATATCTGCTGGAAGACTGCATGCACGCATCACATTCAGGTAAGACAATGACATGAAGATACATGCAATAAACACTTTCTCTTAAGAAAATTGTCCTTTAATATAATGTTTGTGACACTATAGGAGACTTTTGAGACTAGAAAGAAGCTTATTTAAAGCAAACAATAATTTGCACACAGTTAGGACTTGCTCCTTAGAGGAAAAAAATATCTTATAAAAGTTAGATAAAAGACTCATCAATTATATTGGATGCAGTATGAGTAAACATCCCAGTAATATCATTGGCACCTGTCCACTAACCCAAGTGTCCAGATGACTTGGCAGTGATGACAAGACAATGGTGCCACGGCCGAAGAACGTGAACGTGAACATTACTTTACCCCGTGGTGATGGAGATGGCGAGCCGGTCCCACGCCTGACACCATCAGCAATTTTGGCGTTCCAACAGCCCCAGCAGACAATATTACTTCCTTACTTGCCTGAACCGTCCTGACCTGTTCCAGGTAATGAAGTATAAAATAAGTTTAATAAATCAAGGAGGGAGAGGCACAAATGTCGGCTGCAAGGAGCAGCGCGACAAAGAAATAAAGGTTTGGCACTCACCTTGCCGCGATGTTCAAAGCGGACCCCTTCAGCGCGCCTGCTGCTGCTGAAGAGGATCTGAGGCAACAGTAAGAAACATAAAGAGGAAAAGAGATAATGATCATGAGTTAATGTATCTCTGTAATTCAACGAAAGGGTTGTAGATCGGAGAAATATTTTCAATACTCCAATGCTTTTGAATAGCGTGAAAATTCTTAATGACTTCACAATATACAATATCATAGTTCGATGTATCAAAGATGTAAGTAGCTTTTAAGTTGCAATTTCTTCACCTGTGTGACAAAAGCGTTGGACACAACGTGTAGGTTCCCTCGTCTGCCTGCCGGAGTAAGATAAGCCTCTGCCACCGAATCGCGGCGGCCGTTGCGATGAGTCATGTCAGCCACACTGAAGCCTGAAACACAATTTTTTTCCATGACATTACAACAAACCTCAATACTTGGCATTAATAGATTGTCTTGGAGATACGCCCAACATGCATGTCCTTTTCCTAACCTCTAATCTTTCTGCTTATACTGTCACCCTATCTTCGTCCGGCTCCTCCGATAACAATTTCATATCTATCTAATCTTTCCTCTGGATCTCCCAAAGCGGAGCTGCCTCTGGCGTTTTGATTCTGTTAATTAGGGAGACCTGAGGAGGTATTATGCTGATTTTTTTTTTTCTATGTAGGAGGGACACTTTGCCAAGGGGAACAAAAATCCAATAAAAAAAAAAAATTGCCCACTGAAATGCCAGTCCCATAAAAGGGTCCAAAACGGTAGTCAAAAACTGAAGGATAAGTGTCTTGAAACCTCCCTCTTGAAGGAATTCAAGTCATAGGAAGGTGGAAATACAGAAGCAGGCAGGGAGTTCCAGAGTTTACCAGAGAAAGTGATGAATGATTGAGAATACTGGTTAACTTTTGCGTTAGAGAGGTAGACAGAATAGGGGTGAGAGAAAGAAGAAAGTCTTGTGCAGCGAGGCCGCGGGAAGAGGGGAAGCATGCAGTTAGCAAGATCAGAAGAGCAGTTAGCATGAAAACAGCGGTAGAAGACAGCTAGAGATGCAGCATTGCGGTGATGAGAGAGAGGCTGAAGACAGTCAGTTAGAGGAGAGGAGTTGATGAGACGAAAAGCTTTTGATTCCACCCTGTCTAGAAGAGCAGTATGAGTGGAACCCCCCCAGACATGTGAAGCATACTCCATACATGGACGGATAAGGCCCTTGTACAGGGTTAGTAGCTGGTGGGGTGAGAAAAACTGGCGAAGACGTCTCAGAATGCTTAACTTCATAGAAGCTGTTTTAGCTAGAGATGAGATGTGAAGTTTCCAGTTCAGATTATAAGTAAAGGACAGACCGAGGATATTCATTGTAGAAGGGGGGGGACAGTTAAGTGTCACTGAAGAAGAGGGAATAGTTGTCTGGAAGGTTGTGTTGAGTTGATAGATGGAGGAATTGAGTTTTTGAGGCATTTGGAATGACTGCTGTTTCCGTGTCAGAGATCCTTCCTTCTATATGTGCTGAGTGTATGATAGAGATGAAAGTGCCTTCCAATGAGATGTACATTCCTCACTCTTTTTCTGGACCTAAACTTTTCCAAATCTTGGAAGCCTGTTCCTGTGCTATACATGACAGTGACGTGGCCCACTAAGGATACTTCAGCCTTCCATCACCTGAATCTCATGCGCTTTATATTTCTGCCTGGAATCTTGGCAAATCTGTTCTTCAACTAGCCAGAATCTCCTTCATTAATAGAAAGTATCAAAATCTTTCAAGATCTAACTCTTCACGTGACCTCTGGCACATAGCCAAAAACATCTCCAAAAAAAAAATTCTTTGCTTCTTCGGTTTTCCTCCTTTATTTCAACCTCATGGTACCATTGCCATCTCATCTATTTCTAAAGCTGAACTCTTCGTTCAGACCTTTGCTAAAAACACTACCTTAGATGATTCAGGGTTTGTTTCTCCCTCTCCTTCACCCTCTGACTACTTCATATTTCATTAAGATCCTTCGCTGTTATATTTTCCATGTCCTCGCTGGTCTAAACCCTCAGAATGCTTATCGACCTGATGGGGTCCCTTCTATTCTTCTCTGGAACTACACCTCCGTGCTTGCACCTTGCAAAGTCAAACTCTTTCAACTCTGTCTATCAACATCTTTCTTTCTTTCTTGTTAGAAGTTTGTCTACATTCAGCCTTTTCCTAGATAGGGTGACCGTTTTAATCCCTCAAACTACCGTCCTATTGTTTTAATTTCTTGCCCATCAAAAGTTTTTTTTAATATATCCTTAACAAGAAGGTTTTTAAGCATTTATCACGTCACAGCCTTCTACATGAACGCCAATATGGGATTCTGTCCTGTCACCCAGTCTCTTCCTATTATTTATCAATGACCTTCTAAACCAAACTTCTTGTCATATACACCTCTACGCTGATGATACCACCCTGCACTTTCCCATGTCTTTTCCTAGACGTCAACCCTTCAGGAAGTAAACAGTTCACGCAGTGAAGCTACAGAATGCCTAACTTCTGATGTCTGTAAAATTTCTGATTTGGGCAGAGCAAACTTTGTATTGGTCAATGCCTCAAAAACTCAATTCATCCATATATCAACTTGACACAACCTTCTAGACAACTATCCCCTCTTCTTCAATGACACTCAACTCTCCTCCTCTTCTACAATGTATATCCTCAGCCTGTCTTTTACTTATAATCTAAACTGGAAACTTTACATATCTCTAGCTAAATCAATTTCTTTGATGTTAGGTCTTGTGAGTCGTCTCCGCCAGTTTTTCTCATCCCCTCAGTTGCTAACTCTGTACAGGGGCCTTATCCGCCCATGTATGGAGTATGCTTCAAATGTGTAGGGTTTTCCACTCATAACGCTATTTTAGACAGGGTGGAATCAAAAATTTTTCATCTTATCAGCTCCTCTTCTCTAAATGTTTTCAACCTTTCTCATTGCCGCATGTTGCATCTCTTGGTATCTCCTATCGCTATTTTCATCCTAACTGCCCTTTTTATCTTGTTAATTGCATTTCTCCCTCCTCTCGTGGACTCACTGCACAAGACTTTCTTCTTTCTCTCATCCCTATTCTGTCCACCTCTCTAATTCAAGAGTTAACCAGTATTGTCATTCATTCATCGCTTTCTCTGGTAAACTCTGCAATTCCCTTCTTACTTCTATATTTCCTCCTTCCTATGACTTGAACTCTTTCAAGAGAGAGGTTTCAGGACACAGTTTCAGGAGACAGTTTTCAATGATTCTCTTGATGTCTCTCTTAGGACTGCAGCCTAAGTGGGATTTTTTTTCCAGTTTCTTTTTTCTTCCTTTTTTTCTTTCTTTCTTTGCCTGTGGCCCTCTTACATAAATATATATATATATATATATATATATATATATATATATATATATATATATATATATATATATATATATATATATATATAACGGCATTACAGCAATGCAAACATTGCAACAGCATTGCCGTAAGCACAAACACATTGTGCACAGTAGTACAGCAAATTACACTCAGAACAAACATGATTAAGCACAAGACAGTCATGAAATGAAAACCACTTTCATCTCCACAGGCGACCAGCTATCTTTTTTTTCATCACAAAGCAATATACTCACCAATCTGTTCTGGGCCATTTGGGTCGATCACCTTGTATCCAAGCTCCTCCCCTGCTCGGAGGAAGCCATCTAGTAATGGTGTCCACCACCTCTTGTCCTCCACACCCATGGGTCCACCCTGTCCATGGAACTGTGCTGCTGGTGAAAAAACAAGTCTTCATATATATATATATATATATATATATATATATATATATATATATATATATATATATATATATATATATATATATATATATATATTGTTGTGAGCAGTGATGTAAAACGAAGAGAAGAAGCAAGAACGAAAAAAGGAAGAGAGAGAGAGAGAGAGAGAGAGAGAGAGAGAGAGAGAGAGAGAGAGAGAGAGAGAGAGAGAGAGAGAGAGAGAGAGAAGAAAGAAGAAAGGCAGAGAAGAAAATTTGACGACTTTAATGGGCAGCCTAGCCCACAGCAAGTTAGTATAACTTTCATCTGTGCAGTCACTTGCATTCACCACATAATTTTCCTTATTTCCCATTATTCATTCAGTTTAAGTTTCCTGTACATTATTGCCCTTGACGATAAAGTATTCAGTATTTATCCAGACCCCATAGTTTAGTCACCATTATTTCCAGAAGAAAAGTGTATTATTCATGTAAGCCAGCGCTGAGTGAGACGAGGCAGAAGCGCTGGGTAGGGTACCCCCTCGTCCCCATCCTGTACGTCCTGCATGACTTATAGTCTACTGACGACTGTGAAGGAGGCGTTCCTAGGAATCAGTCTCCGTCCAGCCACCACATGATATAAACGTATGAAGGCAGGAGGAGACAGGAAGGGTTTTACAGTCAGATGGGCTGGTTGCTTTAAGAGGATAATTGAGTAATTACCGGCTGTACAACCCTATCTATACGGATAGTGTAGGAGTTTCCATATCAGCCTGCCTTGGGGCATAGTTATTTGGAACACACTTGCTATATATTCAGACGTGACTTTTCGGTGAGGCTAAAGCAAGCCGAGTTTGGTTACAGTGAGAAGTTAATTACTCTCCTGTTTGTTTTGTAGGCCTCTTATCTTTGTGTATTGTGGTCGTTACATGCTATTATGATGCCTGGCTTCATTATAGAGCTGGCATGTGGAAGATTAGTATATGCTGATTTGCAGTAGAGTATATTTCTTCCCCAGGGCAGAGCTTGTCTTCTGGGAGGATGGATAGGATATTGCACTGCAGGAGGAGATAGTGTTCAACAGAAGTGGGAGAACATTGTCTTGATGTTTATGAGGGTGGTATTCTGTAGATCATTATAATCCTTCCATATCTGTCGTTTATTGAAACTGACTCTCCTTAGAACGTGCCTGGCGATTCTTTCCCAGCTGTTGTAGTTAGTAGTTGGTGGACTATTTCCTTGTCTATTGGTGGGAGAAACAGACTGACGACCTCATGTGTGAGTAACCCAGTGTTATGACTGTCTAGTAAAGGCTGCAAGAGTCAAATGAGGACCTTGTAACTCATATTAAGGCTTGTGCCCAGTCATGTAGGTGGTGACTTGATGGAAGCTAGCCAGAAGGGGGAGGAATTTCATAGTCATAACAATATATATATATATATATATATATATATATATATATATATATATATATATATATATATATATATATATATATATATATATATATATATATATATATATATATATATATATATATATATATATATATATATATATATATATATATATATATATATATATATATATATATATATATATATATATATATATATATATATATATATATATATATATATATATATATATATATATATAAGATTTTGAATTAATAAGTATTCTATATATATATATATATATATATATATATATATATATATATATATATATATATATATATATATATATATATATATATATATATATATATATATATATATATATATATATATATATATATATATATATATATATATATATATATATATATATATATATATATATATATATATATATATATATATATATATATATATATATATATATATATATATATATATATATATATATATATATATATATATATATATATATATATATATATATATATATATATATATATATATATATATATATATATATATATATATATATATATATATATATATATATATATATATATATATATATATATATATATATATATATATATATATATATATATATATATATATATACATATATATATATATATATATATATATATATATATATATATATATATATATATATATATATATATATATATATATATATATATATATATATATATATATATATATATATATATATATATATATATATATATATATATATATATATATATATATATATATATATATATATATATATATATATATATATATATATATATATATATATATAGGCTACTTACTATTACTAGCTCAATTTTTTTTTTCCTTTTCTGTCTGTCAACATTTACGTCATTGCTGAAAGACCGCTATAATTCATCAAACTACTAACCAATAGGTTTGATTTACATTTCTATCCATCTCTCTACACCTTTATTTCACGTTTTCTTCTCCTTCTTCGACCTCCCTGCACAAGATTCTTTTCATACTTTCATCTTTATTCTGTCCATCTTACTAACCTAAGTGATAGTCAGAATTTTCTTTCATTCCTTTTAACTAGTAAACTTTTAAAGTCTAGTCAGAATTTTCTTTCATTCCTTTTAACTAGTAAACTTTTAAAGTCTCTCTCTCTCTCTCTCTCTCTCTCTCTCTCTCTCTCTCTCTCTCTCTCTCTCTCTCTCTCTCTCTCTCTCTCTCTCTCTCTCTCTCTCTCTCTCTCATGCATTCTGATGTTCCATGTGCTTCCTTTCCATCTATCCCTTCCATCTAAAGCCCTTTTATTTTTCTTTCATTCTGTCTTGTGCGTATATTCATCTCTACTACACCCCTCCCACCATTCCTCCTTGCCTTCCTATCTGCATCCTTGTCCCTTGCTCACATCTTTCACGATTATACCTGTCTCGATGTTTCGTTTGCCCCTGTAGTCCTCAGCTTTCTTGAAGTACTTCAGCACCTCTTGGTAACTCCATCCTGGGTTGCCTTGCGCCTCCCAAGAGTCATAGTCCCGCCTGTTGCCGCGCACGTACATCATCCAGTTTATAGCTGACGAGCCGCCTACAGCACGTCCCAAAGGGTATGGGCATGACTGGAATGTTAAAGCAGTATCGTTAGCAACATCAGCAATGGCAGCAGCGTTAACAGTAGTAGTAGTAGTAATAGTAGTAGTAGTAGTAGTAGTAGTAGTAGTAGTAGTAGTAGTAGTAGTAGTAGTAGTAGTAGTAGTAGTAGTACGATGGTAGCAATATCAAGAAAATACATAATTTCATGCTTGGATATAAGGGCTACACCTCTTCCTGGCAGTGAGCAGGTCAAGACAAATGCCTCATAGGCAGGCGGTAGAATATTTTGATGTACTCGTATATGAGTATTACACTAATGATACAGCAATTCCACCCTCAAATCCCTCTTCCCCCAAAAAAGAAAAGATTTGTTGTGTTTTATCGTTTTTTCCGAACAAGTTAAGCATTAAAATGAGATTTATAATAAGTTTCCAAGAAAGAGATCCGGCTCACTCTGTTGGTGTAAGCAAGGAGACCGTGGTGCTGTGGAGTGGTGAAATAGTTCCAATCAACCTCACTTTGCATCAGAAATAGGTTGTAAGCCGGAACCTGTGCCTCAAGAGGCGATGGGGCCCCTGCCTCGAGCACGAGGACCCGCCAGCCCTCGACCTCCGCCAATCGTGATCCCACCACGCTGCCACCAGATCCAGCACCCACTGTATGAACAGAAACACATGCTCAACAATACAGCTCACACACACACACACACACACACACACACACACACACACACACACACACACACACACACACACACACACACACACACACACACATATATATATATAGAGAGAGAGAGAGAGAGAGAGAGAGAGAGAGAGAGAGAGAGAGAGAGAGAGAGAGAGAGAGAGAGAGAGAGAGATATAGATAGATAGATAGATAGATAGATAGATAGATAGATATAGATATAGATATATAGATATATATATAGATAGATATTTATATATATATATATATATATATATATATATATATATATATATATATATATATATATATATATATATATATATATATATATATATATATATATATATATATATATATATATATATTATCCCATGAAATGAAACCCCAAAACATTCTAAACTAGATATATTCTAGATTACAGAGCATGAAGAGTATTCATAATATTTAATAAAATCAAAGAATTATGACAAAGAGAATAGAAAAGTACTAACCAATGATAAAGTCGTAGGCAGAAAACAAAGTAGCTGAGTCATCGAAGTTATTCTTCCCGACACCCTGAAGAAGCACAGTCAGCAGGAGCCTCAGCAGGCCCCGTGGCAGGAGTCGTACAAGCCGAGGATTCATGTTGCCTCAGGTTGATTCCCTTGCCTAAAGGCACCACTTTTATTCACGTATGCTTGCCTTTATATATATATATATATATATATATATATATATATATATATATATATATATATATATATATATATATATATATATACAGTATATATATATATATTTTTTTTTTTTTTTTTTATGTAGGAAGGATACTGGCCAAGGGCAACAAAAATCTAATAAAAAAAAATGCCCACTGAAATGCCAGTCCCTAAAAGGGTCAAAGCAGTGGTCAAAAATTGGTGGATAAGTGTCTTGAAACCTCCCTCTTGAAGGAATTCAAGTCATAGGAAGGTGGAAATACAGAAGCAGGCAAGGAGTTCCAGAGTTTACCAGAGAAAGGGATGAATGATTGAGAATACTGGTTAACTCTTGCGTTAGAGAGGTGGACAGAATAGGAGTGAGAGAAAGAAGAAAGTCTTGTGCAGCGAGGCCGCGGAAGGAGGGGAGGCATGCAGTTAGCAAGATCAGAAGAGCAGTTAGCATGAAAATAGCGGTAGAAGACAGCAAGAGATGCAACATTGCGGCGGTGAGAGAGAGGCTGAAGACAGTCAGTTAGAGGAGAGGAGTTGATGAGACGAAAAGCTTTTGATTCCACCCTGTCTAGAACAGCAGTATGAGTGGAACCCCCCCAGACATGTGAAGCATACTCCATACATGGACGGATAAGGCCCTTGTACAGAGTTAGCAGCTGGGGGGGTGAGAAAAACTGGCGGAGACGTCTCAGAACACCTAACTTCATAGAAGCTGTTTTAGCTAGAGATGAGATGTGAAGTTTCCAGTTCAGATTATAAGTAAAGGACAGACCGAGGATGTTCAGTGTAGAAGAGGGGGACAGTTGAGTGTCATTGAAGAAGAGGGGATAGTTGTCTGGAAGATTGTGTCGAGTTGATAGATGGAGGAATTGAGTTTTTGAGGCATTGAACAATACCAAGTTTGCTCTGCCCCAATCAGAAATTTTAGAAAGATCAGAAGTCAGGCGTTCTGTGGCTTCCCTGCGTGATATGTTTACCTCCTGAAGGGTTGGACGTCTATGAAAAGACGTGGAAAAGTGCAGGGTGGTATCATCAGCATAGGAGTGGATAGGACAAGAAGTTTGGTTTAGAAGATCATTAATGAATAATAAGAAGAGAGTGGGTGACAGGACAGAACCCTGAGGAACACCACTGTTAATAGATTTAGGAGAAGAACAGTGACCGTCTACCACAGCAGCAATAGAACGGTCAGAAAGGAAACTTGAGATGAAGTTACAGAGAGAAGGATAGAAACCGTAGGAGGGTAGTTTGGAAATCAAAGCTTTGTGCCAGACTCTATCAAAGGCTTTTGATATGTCCAAGGCAACAGCAAAAGTTTCACCAAAGTCTCTAAAAGAGGATGACCAAGACTCAGTAAGGAAAGCCAGAAGATCACCAGTAGAGCGGCCTTGACGGAACCCATACTGGCGATCAGATAGAAGGTTGTGAAGTGATAGATGTTTAAGAATCTTCCTGTTGAGGATGGATTCAAAAACTTTAGATAAGCAGGAAATTAAAGCAATAGGACGGTAGTTTGAGGGATTAGAGCGGTCACCCTTTTTAGGAACAGGTTGAATGTAGGCAAACTTCCAGCAAGAAGGAAAGGTAGATGTTGACAGACAGAGCTGAAAGAGTTTGACTAGGCAAGGTGCAAGCACGGAGGCACAGTTTCGGAGAACAATAGGAGGGACCCCATCAGGTCCATAAGCCTTCCGAGGGTTTAGGCCAGCGAGGGCATGGAAAACATCATTACGAAGAATTTTAATACGAGGCATGAAGTAGTCAGAGGGTGGAGGAGAGGGAGGAACAAGCCCAGAATCGTCCAAGGTAGAGTTTTTAGCAAAGGTTTGAGCAAAGAGTTCAGCTTTAGAAATAGATGTGATAGCAGTGGTGCCATCTGGTTGAAGTAGAGGAGGGAAAGAAGAAGAAGCAAAGTTATTGGAGATATTTTTGGCTAGATGCCAGAAATCACGAGGGGAGTTAGATCTTGAAAGGTTTTGACATTTTCTGTTAATGAAGGAGTTTTTGGCTAGTTGGAGAACAGACTTGGCATGGTTCCGGGCAGAAATATAAAGTGCATGAGATTCTGGTGAAGGAAGGCTTAAGTACCTTTTGTGGGCCACCTCTCTATCATGTATAGCACGAGAACAAGCTGTGTTAAACCAAGGTTTAGAAGGTTTAGGACGAGAAAAAGAGTGAGGAATGTACGCCTCCATGCCAGACACTATCACCTCTGTTATGCGCTCAGCACATAAAGACGGGTCTCTGACACGGAAGCAGTAGTCATTCCAAGGAAAATCAGCAAAATACCGCCTCAGGTCCCCCCAACTAGCAGAGGCAAAACGCCAGAGGCACCTTCGCTTAGGGGGATCCTGAGGAGGGATTGGAGTGATAGGACAAGATAAAGATATGAGATTGTGATCGGAGGAGCCCAACGGAGAAGAAAGGGTGACAGCATAAGCAGAAGGATTAGAGGTCAGGAAAAGGTCAAGAATGTTGGGCGTATCTCCAAGACGGTCAGGAATACGAGTAGGGTGTTGCACCAATTGCTCTAGGTCATGGAGGATAGCAAAGTTGAAGGCTAGTTCACCAGGATGGTCAGTGAAGGGAGAGGAAAGCCAAAGCTGGTGGTGAACATTGAAGTCTCCAAGAATGGAGATCTCTGCAAAAGGGAAGAGGGTCAGAATGTGCTCCACTTTGGAAGTTAAGTAGTCAAAGAATTTCTTATAGTCAGAGGAGTTAGGAGAGAGGTATACAGCACAGATAAATTTAGTATGAGAATGACTCTGTAGTCGTAGCCAGATGGTGGAAAACTCGGAAGATTCAAGAGCGTGGGCACGAGAGCAGGTTAAGTCATTGCGCACATAAACGCAGCATCCAGCTTTGGATCGAAAATGAGGATAGAGAAAGTAGGAGGGAACAGAAAAGGGGCTACTGTCAGTTGCCTCAGACACCTGAGTTTCAGTGAGGAAAAGAAGATGAGGTTTAGAAGAGGAGAGGTGGTGTTCTACAGATTGAAAATTAGATCTTAGACCGCGAATGTTGCAGAAGTTAATGAAGAAAAAGTTGAGGGGGGTGTCAAGACACTTAGGGTCGTCGAAAGAAAGGCAGTCCGACCTGGGGACATTTATGGTCCCCTCCCCAGATGGGGACTCCGAGGCTGGTGTAGGAGTCGCCATGATTTTAAAATTTTTTGAGTGAAGGGTGTGTGTGTTATTAGGTGCTTGTAGTTTTGTGTGGAGGAAGAGAGTTGTCTTTAGAGGGCAGGCTGTGACTACCCCCTTGTGTTGTGAGACACAAAGGGAAACGTTCAGTGAGGTCACAGCTGGGTTTAATGATAAGTTCACAGCACCCCCTGAACAGTGCTTTAGACCTCACTGGGAGTAATTATATATATATATATATATATATATATATATATATATATATATATATATATATATATATATATATATATATATATATATATATATATATATATATATATATATATATATATATATATATATATATATATATATATATATATATATATATATATATATATATATATATATATATATATATATATATATATATATATATATATATATATATATATATATATATATATATATATATATATATATATATATATATATGCCGATGTTTAAACACTTGACGAAAGACTGCAATATGAATTTGTTCATATGTGACTGATTGCGGCTTTATAATGCACAGGTACATCTATATAAAGACAGTTTAATCGTGCAGTAAGGAGAAGAAAGACGATATATACATTCATGGGAAAAAGAAAAAAATTGACACTCGTTATTCATACAATTACTTTTTTTATTTTTATAGAGTATCTGTATATCAATGCATTGTTAACGTTATCACTACATGTTATTGGCATGCTTAAGTCTCATGATGGAAAGGAAGCAAGGACAGAATTAACTGCAATTTCCTGTATTTTTTATTAAGGATTAAATTACTTTTTCGTTCTTTATATTTGTTACATCACATTAGGACTAGGTTGATCATTACTCCTAAAAGATAAAGACTAGTGGTAATTTAGTGTTAATCACCTTACCCCGACTTCATATCGTATGTCATTCTACACACACACACACACAAACAAGGTCTGAGCATCTTCCACAGGCGTTCCATCTGGTGCTTTAAAGTTATTTACAAGATGCACCCCGGCCACTCTGCATTAATTCCCTAAAATGTTCACCCACTTTCCCTTCATTCCCTAGAGTTAAATTTGATAAGTAATAGGGTAGGAGCATTGCCCTTCGCTATAAGAGAATTAAATCGCACCCAGCCCCTTTTAAAAACACATTATAATCTTTAAAAACTAATGTTCAGTATTAGAACGAGATAGCTGTGTGTGCGAGAGTGCGGGCTGGACCTCTCAACTCCTCTGTTCTCCACTCCCTCCTCCCCTTTCTCCCACTCTGTTTCCAGTCATGTGGCTGGCTCGTTTGGCGCCACAAAGACGGGGTAGACTGGATGGTCCCATGCCTCATTTGGAGCCTGGCACTAGTACGAGACAGACATAGTTGGAGAGCTGGTGGCGTGAAGGGGATATTAGTTGACTGTTAATAATAATCATTGCAGGAGTTACACAGGTGTATGTCCCCACCATAGTAGATACTATTAGCCCCAGCCAGAGAGGCGTCACCTTTCAACATGGCGTCACCTGGGAGAAATTTGGACCCGGTGTAGGTTTACTCGGGAACCATCCAGCACTCAGGGTCTGCACATGCGTGAACAGCTTGCCAGACCTCATTTGCGCTCAGCCGTTACGGAGTGAACATCTCGCTTCTCTGATGATGAATTCGGTAGATGATAAATTTAGCTCATGGTTTCTTGGGACGGTTTGAATACTCAGATACATTATTTTCGTGTCCAGTACTATTATTCTTACATTTTTTTTTTTTTTTCGTTGCCTTAATAAAGTCTTCTTTTATTTTTCAATAGCCCCACTCGATAATGGACGAATTCGCTTGTAAAAATGTCCACTTGACTGGCTGGTGCGGTAAGTACGTATAAGGTAGCATCGCAGCCCTTGGAATGAGGAAGAAGAAGGTGTTTAACAAAAGTACAATATCCACCTCATCATTCAGTCATACGCTTTCATGTTTACAAGCCAATTCGTTCCTTATGGAGTATGGTCCATTGGAAACCAAAAGCAGACTTTATTGAGGCAACAAAGATCACAAAAAATTTAAGAATAATAATAATACTGGACGCGAAACTAATGTATCTGAGTATTCAAACCGTCCCAGGAAACCATGTGCCGAATATACTATCTACCGAATTCATCCTCAGAGCAGCTCAAGCCCTGCCGTGACGGCAGGGCGCAAATGAGAGATCGAACCGCATATCTGGCATGCTGTTCACCCATGCGGTGATCTCGAGTTCTGGATAGGCCTCGAGTGAACCTACACCTGGCTGGACAACGAGATCCAAGTACCTAAATATAATTTCGCTCCGTTTGTAAAAATCTTAGTTTTATAACGATACCAACTTAATTTTACTTGATTTAAGATTTATGGTAGGGCTGGTTTTACTATATTGCCATCAGTGTACATTATATTAATAAGGCCATCACGGACAGCACAGGGTTTAGTCTTTCCTGGGTAGCGCTGGGTTACTGCTGCTTCCA
>NC_087169.1:11426141-11548641 GCF_035594125.1 Scylla paramamosain
AACCTCTCCATGATAGTCACTGATGTACCGCGTAATATTCTTCATAATATTATTATCCCCGTTACCGTGATTCATCTGGCTAGTTATAAAAAATACAATGTATTATATAGCCAAATTGTGTATTGCTGCATGCCGAAATCGCGTTGTCACAAACCCATCAGGAGAGATCTCAAATCAAATAACTTAAAGATATGAGTTTGTAGCCTCCGTACTCACCTAGTACTGCGTGAAAGACAAGAAAAAAAATCAGTCATACGCAGTTTTCCGATCATTATTATGTACGTACATCAGAATGAAAGTTACCAGCTGTCTGTTCTAAACTTCTGCGATCATGCACGTCCAGTAAGCCATGAGTAAAAATCTCACAATGTATTCCTAGACCAGTCTCTTCTTGCAGTCCTTGACATCGTTCGTGTAGAGAGAGAGAGAGAGAGAGAGAGAGAGAGAGAGAGAGAGAGAGAGAGAGAGAGAGAGAGAGAGAGAGAGAGAGAGAGAGAGAGAGAGAGAGAGAGATTACAGACATTTGGTAATGACGTGGAAGATACTCAACTCATAAGGACATCAAGACTCGCGGTCATGAGGACAAAGAGGATTCAGTCCATTAACGCCTCAAGAATTTTGGGCCACACGTCACTCGATATTCAGAATACTTGATTACCAAAGCCTCCAGACTCAGGAGTCTTCCTTACAGGCTTAGTGAAGGAAGCGTGTGAATTCACCCACAACAATGTAACGTATTTTTTTTTTTTTTATCTTTATTTACTTGTTTTTACTAATGAGTTATATCCGGAAAAGTGATACTGACATTTTTTGACTAAGGAGGCAAGAGGAAGGTCAACACGTAGGTTACGTGCCACCCCTCAAGGACCTGAGGCCTGAAGCAAGGCACGGTTGGGAGGGAAAGTGAAGAGGAGGGAGGAGGAGGAGGAGGAGGAGGAGGAGGAGGAGGAGGAGGAGGAGGAGGAGGAGGAGGAGGAGGTGCCAGATGAATAGTGAAAAGGTTGCTGTTGTTGCTATTGTTATCATCATAATCATCATCATCATCATCATCATTTTTCTTGTTATCATCGCTTTTATCATCATTACGAGAAGTAATACCAACGTAGGCGCGAGCACTGTACATTCATATGGTCAAACACATAAGTAATGGAACTGCATAAGTGATATGAAAATGATGTACATATCTCTGATATGTACATTAAATTAAAATTAAATGATACCGAAATTAAATGATACCGTACACTTCTGGTCTTCTTATATCAAAATGGACGTAGATAGTCTAGAATACGTGCAAAGGGCAACTAAGGAACTAGGAACTAAATACTTACCTTACAAAGACAGAAAGAAACACCATGAGTTGCATTCATGCGCTTGCATGTGCGTGGTGACATACTACAGAAATATTTAAATGAGTTAAAGAGTTCATGTTCCTTTAGTCAGAGAACAACTTGGAACTTGTGCAAATGGTTAAAATCTGGCCAAATGCAGATTTAAAAAGAATATAAGCAAAAATTTATTTGTGAATAGTGTTGTAGATGAGTGAAACAAAGTTAAAACGTAACAGATGCACAGATTTTAGATAGCTTCAAGGGACGGTTAGATAGATTTGTGGATGAAGGTGGCCGATGGTAAGTATTAGTTGCTAAACAGCTGGCTTGTGTAGGCACGCTGGCCTTTTATAGCTCTTATTAATGCCAAATTGTCTGCCTACGCTAGGATCGCTTTTCATACTGAACCTGTGTTTTCTCAAACAATTTCATGTTGTTGTTTTGTCATAATAATAATAATAATAATAATAATAATAATAATAATAATAACAATAATAATAATAATAATAACAATAATAATAATAATAATAATAATAATAATAATAATAATTACTGTTATTACTATTAATATTATTGTTATTATTATTATTATTATTATTATTATTATTATTATTATTATTATTATTATTAATACTATTATTTACAACAATAACAACAACAACAACAACAACAACAACAACAGGAAGAAAAAAAAAAAAGAAGAGGGAAATTTTGCAGCACCAGCAGCAGCAGCAGCAGCAGTAGTAGTAGTAGTAGTAGTAATAGTAGTAGTTGTAGTAATAGTAGTGGTAGTAGTAGTAGTAGTAGTAGCACATAGCTTTCCGTGTTTCGTAGTAGCCCCGATATTATCTCCCTTTCGTCCCTGTGGGTCATGTCTACTTTCCGGAGCCACTGCAGCACTACCTAAGCTACTGGCAGCACAGGGTATAGGAGTTTGATGGGACTATGTTATGGAAGCTTCTGAATAATTCCTTGTGCTAGAGAGGTCATGAAATAGTCATGCACCTCGTGGGATCCTTTTAAAGGTTAACTAGAGAGATTGTGACCTTGTAACTACCTAATTATACCCCACGATAACTCACTTCTATCCTGCATTAGACGGATATGTCAGAAAAGCTATATACCTGCCATTATCATGCAGTAGTGAACAGGCCCTTCATTCTCCACCGTTAGTTGGTCTTGACAGGTGTTGGCAGAGGGCGGGCAGGGACGACAAGGAATGTGGCTACCGCAAACGAAGTACTGCTGTTACGCCTTAAACTAAAAACTAAACCAAAATTGCGTCTCTTCAGAAAGGAAGAAAATGTAATGTAAGCAATAACCTATATAATTGTGAGTAGGGAAGTATGTGCATATATATATATATATATATATATATATATATATATATATATATATATATATATATATATATATATATATATATATATATATATATATATATATATATATATATATATATATATATATATATATATTCTTTTTTTTTCATATATTCCATATATTCCTATATATTCCATATATTCCATATATTCCATCCAATAAAAATATCCGATAAAAAAAAAGGCTTGCTGAGATGCCAGTCCCAGAAAAGAATCCAAAGCGGTAGTCAAGAATTGAAGGATAAGTGCTCTTACACACGAGGACACTAGTGTACGCCACCGGTGTCAGACACTAGTGTCCTTGCTCAAGACACCGCCTGGCAACTAGTGAGCCACTCACACACCTCAGTCGGAAGAATGGCGGGAAACGAAGAGCTTCTACTTGTTGCTTACTGTCACGATCGCCTACTTACCTGCGATCGTACGATCCCGGTTATCTCTCCAAGAAAGTGGACGTTACACTGATCCCGGAAAGTTTTAAAGGTCTGGATTTTTAAAGGCTTCGAGTGCCTACCCGACCTATCCGAAATCGTCAGAATTATCTCTTACTCCACCTTTACCTTGACTCAGCACACCTGGAATTATCTCTAATACCAGATTGTTGTTGGGGGGGTGGAAAACACGATTATTCTATGTTACAAGCACATATATTAATACTAATAATAATTCACAAACAACATGAGGTAGTACACGTTACTACATGACGTTCTCGTCACTTCCCACGTCACCAGAACCCGTTTACACCTCCACCAGTCACAGAAATATTTCCCCTCAACCGCAGGAATTTACCCGGACGCCATTTCCGCGTCCCCAGACAATAATTCCCGTATTTCACCTCCTCAAGCCTCACAATAGATTACCATTATCACCAAATATTACCCATAACACCATAACATCGACCCCAAAATCACCAATACACCACAACACCAACTTCCAAGGTTAACACCACAACCTCCACTCACAAAATGGCTGCCAGTTTGACCTATGACCCCTCCCAACAGCGTCACCGGCACAACTCAACAACCGAATTTCAGCGGACAAGAGCTCTTGGAACCACAAAAGACTCACTAACCTCATCCTGGATATCAAGGTTATACCGCTACACCACTAATACCTCCACAAACTCACTCCATCACCAATCCACACCAAAATCCTCCCCTGAGAAACGCCACCTTCTTCCCTACTTCACGACCCAAGGCGTTCTGATTTTTCCCCTCCTTGGAATGTGTTGTTGCCCACTCATGCTCCCCTCGTTTTCAGCGTATTTCACCTCAATTATACTCCCTTCCTTATACATATAAAGATATAAAGAACTTAAATTATGAAGAGAATAATACTACATGATATAAAATGGGTAAATAAGCCTTACACTACTTATAACAATAATAAGGATAATGTCCGAATGGCAGGTAACCGGAACACGGGGACACTAAGAAAACGTGATCCCATTCAAGGTAAACTCGGCCAATAACATGACATTACGTATTTCTTTCTTTTCTGAGAGGGGTTTCTCTTCAAAATCAGGAATGAGTATCACCATTATTGCATTCCAGCAGTTCTGCTTTTCTATCTTATTTGCATATCTCTCACAAGATGGGTCCCATAGTGCTGGTAGTTTTTCTATTTCACAAATGAGGTCCTCCGTGTTCAGCTTCTCCTCCACCATCTTCGAAATTGTCCTTGATAGGCCGTGTGCTTCCATCATGGGATGATGGTGGGTGTCAAACTGACCATGAGAAGCTGGCCAGTGGGCAGCGGTGGCGGACACTGGTGGCTACGTGTGAAAGCATCCATTTAAAACAATGCTTTGCAGTGAGTGGCGGCAACCGTCAGTGTCCGCCACGTGTTGCGGGAGCGAGACACCGAAATATCTGTTGCCCGGAAGTTGTCTGCTTGGGACACAGCTGTTGCCTCGTGTGAAAGGCTCCATTTGATAATATGGGAGGCAACTAGTGTCCGACACCGGTGGCGGACACTAGTGTCCTCGTGTGTAAGGGCACTAAGTGTCTTGCAACCTACCTCTTGAAGGAATTCAAGTCATAGGAAGGTGGAAATACAGAAGCAGGCAGGGAGTTTCAGAGTTTACCAGAGAAGGGGATGAATGATTGAGAATACTGGTTAACTCTTGTATTAGAGAGGTGGACAGAATAGAGGTGAGAGAAAGAAGAAAGTCTTGTGCAGCGAGGCCGCGGGAGGAGGGGAGGCATGCAGTTAGCAAGACCAGAAGAGCAGTTAGCATGAAAATAGCGGTACAAGATAGCTAGAGATGCAACACTAAGGCGATGAGAGAGAGGTTGAAGACATTCAATGAGAGGAGAGGAGTTGATGAGAGGAAAAGCTTTTGATTCCACCCTGTCTAGAAGAGCAGTTTGAATGGAACCCCCCAGACATTTGAAACATACTCCGTACATAGACGGATAAGGCCCTTGTACATAGTTAGCAGCTGGTGGGGTAAGAAAAACTGGCGGAGAAGTCTCAGAACGACAAACTTCACAGAAGCTGTTTTAGCTAGAGATAAGATGTGAAATTTCCAGTTCAGATTATAAGTAAAGGACAGACCAAGGATGTTCAGTTTAGAAGAGGGGGTCCAGTTGATTATCACTGAAGAAGAGCGGCTAGTTGTCTGGAAGGTTGTGTCGAGTTGATAGATGGAGGAATTGAGTTTTTGAGGCACTGAACAATACCGAGTTTGCTCTGCCCCAATCAAAAATTTTAGAAAGGCCATAAGTCAGGCGTTTTGTTGCTTTCCTGCGTGAAATGTTTATTTCCTGAAGAGCTGGACGTCTATGAAAAGACGTGAAAAAGTGCAGAGTGGTATCATCAACGTGGGAGTGGATAGGATAAGAAGTTTGATTTAGAAGGTCATCGATGAATAATAAGAAGAGAGTGGATGACAGGACAAAACCCTGAGGTACACCACAGTTAATAGATTTAGGAGAAGAACAGTGACCGTCTACCACAGCAGCAATAGAACGGTCAGAAAGAAATGAGATGAAGTTCCAGAGAGAAGGATAGAAGCCTTAGGAGGGTAGTTTAAAAATCAAAGCTTTGTACCAGACTTTATCAAAGGCTTTTGATATGTCCAAGGCAAGCAACATCGAAAGTTTCACCAAAATCTCTAAAAGACGATGACTAAGACTCGGTAAGGAGAGCCAGATCACCAGTAGAGTATCCTTGACAAAACCCATACTGGTGATCAGATAGAGGTTGTGAAGTGACAGATGTTTAAGAATATTCCTGTTGAGGATTGATAAAAAACCTTAGATAGGAAGGAAATTCAAGCAATAGGACAGTAGTTTGAGGGATTAGAACGGTCACCCTTTTTAGGAACAGGCTGAATGTAAGTAAACTTCCAGCAAGAAGGAAAGGTAGATGTTGACAGACAGAGATGAAAGAGTTTGAATAGACAAGGTGCAAGCACGGAGGCACAATTTCGGAGAACAATACAAGGGACCCCATCAGGTCCATAAGCCTTCCGAGAATTTAGGCCAGCGAGGGGATGGAAAACATCATTGCAAAGAATTTTAATAGGTCGCATGAAGTAGTCAGAGAGTAGAGGAGAGGGAGGAACAAGCCCTGAATCGTCCAAGGTAGAGTTTTCAGCAAATGTCTGAGCGAAGAGTTCAGCTTTAGAGATAGATGTGATAGCAGTGGTGCCAGCTGGTTGAAATGAAGGAGGGAAAGAAGAAGAAGCAAAGTTATTGGAGATATTTTTGGCTAGATGCCAGAAGTCACTAGGGGAGTTAGATCTTGAAAGATTTTGACACTTTCTATTAACGAAGGACTTTTTGGCTACTTGGAGAACAGACTTGGCATGGTTCCGGGCAGAAATATGAAGTACATGAGATTCTGGTGATGGAAGGCTTAAGTACCTTTTGTGGGCCACCTCTCTATCATGTATAGCACGAGAACAGGCTGTGTTAAACCAAGGTTTGGAAGGTTTAGGTCGAGAAAAAGAATGATCATTGTACGTCTCCATGCCAGACACTATCACATCTGCTATGCACTCGGCACACAGAGACGGATCTTTGACACGGAATCAGTAGTCATTCCAAGGAAAATCAGCAAAATACCTCCTCAGGTCCCCCCAACTAGCAGAGGCAAAACGCCAGAGGCACCTCCACTTAGAGGGATCCTGAGGAGGGATTGGAGCGATAGGACAAGATACAGATATGAGATTGTGATCGGAGGAGCCCAACGGAGAGGAGAGGGTGACTGCATAAACAGAAGGATTAGAGGTTAGGAGAAGGTCAAGAATGTTGGACGTATCTCCAAGACGGTCAGGAATACGAGTAAGGTGTTGCACCAATTGCTCTACGTCGTGGAGGATAGTAAAGCTGAAGGCTAGTTCAACAGGATGGTCAGTGAAGAAAAAGGAAAGCCAAAGTTGGTGGTGAACACTGCAGTCTCCAAGAATGGAGATCTCTGTAAAAGAGAAGAGAGTCAGAATGTGCTCCAGTTTGGAAGTTAAGTAGTCAAAGAATTTCTTATAGTCAGAGGAATTAGGTAAGAGGTATACAGCACAGATAAACTTAGTTTGAGAGTGACTCTGTAGTCGTAGCCAGATGGTGGAAAAATCGGAAGATTCAAGAGTGTGGGCAAGGGAGCAAGTTAAGTTGTTGTGCACATAAACGCAACATCTAGCTTTGGAATGAAAATGAGGATAAAGAAAGTAGTAGGGAACAGAAAAGGGGATACTATCTGTTGCCTCATACACTTGTGTTTCAGTAAGGAAAAGAAGGTGAGGCTTAGAAGAGAGGTGGTGTTCTACAGATTGAAAATTAGATCTAAAGCCGTGAATGTTGCAGAAGTTAGTGAAGGAAAAGTTGAGGGGTGGTGTCAAAACACTTAGGGTCGTTATCAGAAGGGCAGTCCGACCTGGGAACATTTGCGATCCCCTTCCCAGATGGGGACTCCGAGACTGGTCTATATATATATATATATATATATATATATATATATATATATATATATATATATATATATATATATATATATATATATATATATATATATATATATATATATATATATATATCGTGCTCAATAAGGATAATAGGCCATTAACGTTATTGGATTGCTCACTAACGTTAATCTAACCTGATCATTAACTTTACTGTCTAAAATTCTCTAGCCCAATAACGTTGGCACTCGCATGTAATAGTTTATTGTGTCTCTTGTTAGTGAGCGTGTTGTGTCTTAAATGGTACTGTTGACTGACGCATTTCAGCCGCATAGGACCTAAGTAATTAGTTGCGTAATGAACTTTACTCACTCCCCAGGTCCTGACAAGGCCTGCCGTCCAAGAGGCAATAAACGACACTACACGGCTTGAGGCTATAATACTCAGTTGGACAGTGGGAGGACTGCAACGGAGGGCGAATGTCCATTGAGGTATTACATCTCGACCATATACGTGTTATTGTATGTTAACTGTTCTTCCTAGATGTGGTTGTTGATTCTTTCGCAGCGGTGGGTGTTAAGTGTTGTTTGAAGTATTCCCCTGACGACATCATCTTAGTCCCCCGGCGCGCCCAGAGCACAAGCGTCAGCACTCCCTGAACCTAAAGACGGAATACTACACGTTAGTCTTAGTCACGAGGCGCGAAGTTGATCCTCCGCGAGGCATTGACGGAGACGCTGACGGGAGGCTTCCTGAAGGCGGAAGTCACTGACGCTGAGCATACGGCATCCGCTCACCAGAGATACTTTGTTTCTGTCCTTGTTTGTCCTCGTTTCCCAAGCGGGTTGTGTTCTTATTCCCAGCACCAGGGCCACTGTGACCCTCATAAAAAAGGCGTCACGCGGATGGAGCTGGGTCAGCAGTAGCAGTTTTTCATGTAGACACAGGTCTTTCGCCTGCCATCTCATAGCTCATGTGCGCGCCCACAATCAGGTGCGTGGGTACTTGTGTGTGGGAGCGTGTGGATATATGTGTGTGAGTGCTCGTGTGTGGTTGCGTGTGTGTGAGTGTTTGGGGAGTGACATTATCCCCTTCCGTGACAAAGGTCGTGTTTGGGGAGTAATATATACGAGCTATATGAGCTATATACGTGCTCGTATATATATATATAGAGAGAGAGAGAGAGAGAGAGAGAGAGAGAGAGAGAGAGAGAGAGAGAGAGAGAGAGAGAGAGAGAGAGAGAGAGAGAGAGAGAGAGAGAGAGAGAGAGAGAGGATATATATATATATATATATATATATATATATATATATATATATATATATATATAGATAGATAGATAGATAGATAGATAGATAGATAGATAGATAGATAGATAGATAGATAGATAGATATAGATATAAATAGATAGATAGATAGATAGATAGATAGACAGGTAGACAGATAGATAGATAGATACATAGATAGGTAGACAGATAGATAGATAAATAGATAGATAGATAAATAAATAGACAGAAAGATAGATAGATAGAATGATTGATAGTATATATATATATATATATATATATATATATATATATATATATATATATATATATATATATATATATATATATATATATATATATATATATATATATATATATATATATGTATATGTGTGTGTGTGTGTGTGTGTGTGTGTGTGTGTGTGTGTGTATGCATCAGTCACATCAGTCATAACAATTATTATCATATAGATTCATCATTAATATATTTCATACCACGTGACCACATGGCCAGCCTCAGTATATTTTAACCTTTCTCCTCCCTATCGCACTCTCAAGGGAATACCGCACCTACCTCCCCTACATTCCTGCCAGTCCTTAGGGAAAACTTCTGCATCACCTTTCTGTCTTAATTCCTAGTCATTGGCCAAAATAACGACCTCTACCATTGGTCCCTTCACCCCATTTCCAAGCATCTCATTGGTCATTTCTTCATCTCAGATTCTGAGCTCTGATCCACTTCATTTCACATAATTAGAGCCGTACGCGTAGCTAGAGAGTCAGTCTTTTCAGAGAGTCAGTTCATATCAGTCGAGAGTTCATATCAGGCAGTCTGTTCACAGTCAGACAAAATGAGAGATCGGACAGAGTACAGTTCAAGATCTGTTCACAGTCAGTCTTCAGAGAGAGAGAGAATCTGTAACCAACTGTGTCTCAGTATCACGCGTGTACATACTGTCCATCATTAAATCAAGAAGTATTTTAACCTTGTGTCTTTTACTGGCACAAATTAACTATAATCAAACCACTACCCACGACCTCCACGCTACCAACAATATCCAGTTACTATCAGGTCCTTCCAGAGTAATCACCACCATACCAACAACTTAACCAAGACAGGAGTGGCAAGTATATCACTGGAACAGAGAGGCAGCAAGAATCTCATCAATACAGTGGTGACCAAAAACTCATCGATACAGTGGTGACAAACAATCTAAACAAGACAGTTGTGGCAACGGAGTGGCAAGAATCAAGCGGAAATAGAGGAGGCAAGAGTACCTAAAGGAAACAGTGGTGGCAACGGTGTTGTGCGATCGAAGACACACGAATTCTCGACTCTGAAAAATCCAGTACACGCTGAGACACGAGTATCACGCCACCATCGCAGGCAAGTTGCGAGGCGTTATCATTTACCGGTATCCCTTCGATGACAATGTGGGTGTCTTGCTCTCGACGTGGCAAGTCGTGGTCCAACCTTGCCTGTCCCTCACCATGTTTCAATCCTGGGTCCCACGTCCTCTCCGCCGCTTCTGCCTAATCTCCACTGCTCCTGACTCATCTCCCCGTGGCCACACCTGTCGCTGCCTGTTCCTGCTCATGACGCCTCTCCTCTTCGCTGGCCGCCGTTCCTGCTTTTTCCTAAGGTATGGGTATTCCTTGGCTCCTTCCCTGAGCCATCCCTACCCACCGCCCTCTCCCATCCGAGTACTCGTGGTCACGCCTCATCGGTAATCTTCCTGGGCCGCGGTACACACTGGGTCGCCGCCAACGCCACCCCATCCCACCGCATTGCCGGACGCGCCCAAGGTCATCTCTACACGTCTGCTCCCAGACGTGTTCTCCAGTCATCTGCTGTCACCTTCATCGCCGCCAAATTTAAGAATTCAATCTGATTCTGATTATTCTTGTCTTTTCCACTCTTCCTTCTTCTGACATTAAGTAGTGTCTATCTATCTATTTATCTATCTATGTCTGTCTATCTGTTTGTATGTCTGTCTGTCTGTCTGCCTGCCTATCCGTCTCCTGCCTATCTGTCTGTCTGTCTGTCTGTCTATCAGTGTATATATTATTCCCTTCTGTCTTTCATTAATATTTATTGTTGTCTGAGTTATCGTATTGTGTGCTATTCTGTGTTATCATATTGTGTGCTATTCTGTGTTATCATATTGTGTGCTATTCTGTGTTATCATATTGTGTGCTATTCTGTGTTATCATATTGTGTGCTATTCTGTGTTATCATATTGTGTGCTATTCTGTGTTATCATATTGTGTGCTATTCTGTGTTATCATATTGTGTGTTGTTCTGTGTGTTTTATATTTCTGTGTATACTATTCATTTATTATCTGTGCGATTCACGTCGCTTATGAAAACACGGTTACAGTCTGCACTATCTGCATCACTACCTGCCACTATGTCTACTGACAACACAACTCTTCACATCACCTTTATTTATGAATCTCATCAACTTCCAAGTTTTTCTGGAGCTGGCACAGAAACTATTCATCAGTTTATTCAGAGGATTGAGGAGGAATGTACCAGACGTTCAGCCACATACGATAAGGAGAGAATATCCATTTTGAAATCACGTGTCTGTCACGAGCCCCCGAGTCTCGCTGGCCTGTTGATGAAATCAAACAAATTCGCTTTTCTTACTACTTTTGATGACTTCACCACTCACCTCATAAATCATTTCCAGAGTCATTCAAAGCTTGAAGCCATTCATTCTCTCCTCAAACTCTCAAAATCTATCACACAGCACGTCCACTCACGCACTAATCCTTACTAATCCTTAAGGTTAGGTTAGGTTAGGTTAGGTTGTTCTCGTGCAGTGTAAGGTTGTTCTTGATAGCTCAGGAAGACACTCATTCAATCCTGACATATTCTGTTTCTTCCACAATAAACACTGCTTCCTCTCTGAGCTCGGAATTAATCGCTCAACTCCAAGATTCAAATTGCTTTGCTGGTGACTCACTGTCAGAGAATGAGTTAAAAAGACTCATAGTTTATATCTGGTTCACCACCTTCCTTGATGCTCCCAATTTCCACGTCGCAAGTGACATCGAATTCAACAAAACAGATTACATATATGATGTCTGCAAAGTCATATCTGATAAGTGTCCACTTCCCAGCTCTGACCCTGCTCAGGCACTTGATGCCTTTTCACCTGACTCTTTCATTTCACCTTATCACCCACCTCCTCGTTCTTCACCTTATCGTGGACGTTACACTGAACGTACATCCCCTTCACCTAGATATCAGTACACTCGATCGAAATCGAGATCAAGAAATGTCACCTTTTCCCATTGCAAGCTGCCTGGTCATGTTCTCGTGCAGTGTAAGGTTGTTCTTGATAGCTCAGGAAGACACTCATTCAATCCTGACGTATTCTGTTCCTTCTACAAAAGGGTAGATCATTTCTTGCAAGACAGCAGGCATTATCATGCACAGTCTCAGGTTGCTCAACAAACATCGTCGGAAAACTCTTAGCGCCCTTCTCTGGCTAATCCATCATAATATTATCATCAGTCCTCAAATCATCACCTTCTTATGTACCTAAAACTCTAACAAAACACAAAGGTATGCTTCATCCATAAACGTAACTCAGCAGGATTATTCAATGGCATTGTCACATATGTTATGTGTCACTCTACATCATACAAAGCTTTCTTTGACACAGGTGCTGCTATTAACCTAATTAAAATTAATGTATTTAGGAGACTCCCTTCCTCTTCTCAGAATCGCATCACTGCATTACCTCCTGATATTAATCTCAATGGTATATCTGGGAAAATTATCTTAGCTCACGGGAAAGTACTCATCACTGTCTTTATCACCCCAGGAACCAAACATATGTGATTATTTCTACATTGTATCAAATGTATCTTTTAATGCTGATCTCATAGGCTTCAACACAATGTGCAAGTATGACATTAGCCTTTTCCCTGCTATCAATGAAATCGCTCAAAGGGATACTACTTTTCTTCCCTTTGACACTTCTCTTGTTGGTGTTAACATCTGTCGCGACTCTTCCTTCTACTAGCGACTAGATATGATCTACACAGGATTCTTATGTTACGTCATCTAGTTTCCCTGTCTCACAGCCTCATTCTCAACCATCTTACCAGTCATACCACGGTGTAACTCCTTGTAAACACATTTTGTTAGCAGATCCGTTAGCGCTATCTGAATATGCTTTATATGTTGTAAAAGCTAAGGTTAAGTCTGCTGTATCAAGCACTGATATACTCTGCTATGCACAACAATCTCCATGTAAAGGTGTTGAGTTAGAATCCGTTCTTACCACAATCAATGACAATGGATTCTGCAAAATTGAGCTGAAAAATGTCACATCTACGCCTGTCAAGCTCAAAGTAGGTGTGCTACTTGGTGAAGCCTTGCCTTACTCTGAGAAAGTTGTAACCTTGGATGGTTTTATCTTCTTCTCTATCAATGATCTATCTGCATCTGACAGCCATAACATGTCTTCTCTCCCGCGTGTCACGGAAGATCACATATCTGTTCTTGACTTCCCAGAATCTCAACAAGAATTGCTCACTCTCCTAAATTCTTTCAGGGATGTTGTCTCGCTCCTCTGGCGAACCTCTGGGCCACACAGACGTCATCACACACTCTATCTATCTGACGCCTGGTCCAAACCATCTTACACCCCCAGCTACAGGGTGCCACACAACCATAGAGTTCCGCTTGATGAAGCTGTGCAAGGTGCTTCAGGATGTTGTGGAACCTGCCTCTTCTCCTTATAACGCCCCTTTGTTACTTGTGCCTAAGAAACAAGGCGATTGGCATGTTGTTGTCGACTTCAGGAAATTAAACGCATCTCCTATTCTTGATCGTTACCCAATGCCGAGGTTGGGTGATCTTCAGTATCTAAGTGATAAGTGATTTAAATACGGCATTTTCTACCCTAGATTTACATTCAGGATTCTTTCAAGTTGAACTCGAAGTACGTAAGTTCACAGCCATACATTGCTCTCACTACCTCTTTTGGCCAATGCATCTTCAAACGCTTAGCTCAAGGTCTACGTAACTCGCCTTTAACGTTTCAAAGATTGATGAACTCTGTTCTCTCAGGTCTCATCGGTAGAAGTGTGTTCTGCTTCCTTGATGACGTTATCATTGCATCAAAGACTCTACAAGAGCATTTTCACACACTGTCTCTCGTTCTGTCACGCTTTCAACCTACTGACTTAAAAATCAAATTCAGCAAATACTCGTTTCTCACACAGCAAGTCAAACTCCTTGCCCATAAAGTCGACATATATGGCATTCATACTTTGAATGACAAGGCAAATGCTGTGAAAAACTTCCCTGTTCCTACTAATATCGATCAGATCAGGCAGTTCATCGGTCTTGCTGGATTTTATCGCCAGTTCATCAAAAATTTCATTCTTATCGCTCAGCTTCTCATTCATTTGCTCAAGAAAAATGTTGCATTCATCTGGTCTGAAAAGGAACAAAATCCTTTTGATCTTCTCAAAACTGCCCTGTGTCAAACACCAGTCCTTGCTTTTCCTAATTTCGAGGAAGATTTCATCTTATACACTGACGCTTCAGGCTTTGGAATCGGTTCTGTTCTCATACAAAAGGATTCAGTTAGTAAACATCGCGTATTACCGTATGCTAGCAGACTTCTCAATAAGGCAGAGCAAAATTATGACGTCACGAAGCACGAAAGTCTCACTGTGATCTGGGCGTTACGTCATTTTCACGAACTCATTTATTAGGCTGTAAAATTCATGCCCACACTGATCATTATGCTGTCACAGAGACCTTCATAGGCAACAACTTCACAGGTCAATTTGCTCACTGGCAACTTACGATTCAAGATTTCAATCCTACATTTTCATACATTCACGGTAAGGCAAACTCAGTGACCGATGCACTCTCACACACTGTTGCTGCTATCTCAGCTATCACAGAGAATCTTGCCATGCCAACCATGGATGAAATAAAGAAACATCAACATTCAGACGCGTTCTCTTCTAATGTTATATACTACCTTGAGTCTGGTGACGAGACAAATTTTCCTAAGTTACAAGTGAGCGCTGATTCGTTTTTCATGCAAGATTGTCTCTTGTATAAGTCAAGTGATGTCTCTCTACTGACAATTCTAGTGAGCGTTTATCTCAGCTCGTGATACCTCAATCGTTACTGAGTATCATCCTTCACCATGTTCATGGCTCATCCCACGCAGGACACCCAGGTCGAGACAGATGCATTGCACAAGCAAAACAACCATATTTCTGGCCAATTATGAGGAAAGACATCTTTCAGCATTGTGCGCTCTGCTCCCAGTGTACTTCACACCGTCCATCACTCGCTCACGACAGTCCCTCACTTCTTTACCCCATCGCTTCAGCTGCCTGGGATTCTGTCTCTGTAGATTTGCTCAAATTTCCACTTAGAGAGAACGGTTACTAGTATCTTCTAGTTTGCGTGGATAGTTTCACTCGTTTCACCATCCTAGTTGCTCTCAAAGGCAAAACTGCAAATTATGTTGGCCGCACGATCATTGACAACATAATTTGTCCTTAAGACTCTCCTCATGTCATCTTATCTGACAATAGCTTTCAATTCAACAACGCTGTCTTACAGGACATTTGTAAAGAATTTCATATCAAGAAATGTAACATTGTTCCTCACTCGCCCAGTTCAAATGGCAAAGTAGAACATTGTAATAAACGTATCCTTGACGTTCTGCGTTACATAACAGAAGCAAAGTATTCATGATATGAATGGCTTCTTCAGCTAGCCAGCTCTCTAAACTCAGTGATTCAGTCTATCAACGAGTCTCTCCATTTCGTACTGTTTGGCACCGACAAGTGCCTCCCATATAAATTCTTTCACAGCGCGCCGTGTCCTGTCTACAACATGGATGACTACATAAAGTGTCGTTTCCGCGATTTTCATTACACTCATAAGTTCATTCATGATCGCTTCACTGCACTGAAAACTGAGATGTTGCGGAAACAACATCGTAGAGCAACAGATTCTTCCATCGAAATTGGTGATATCATTTTCACCAGAGTTCACGATCGCTACTCTAAATTAGATCCATTGTTCGCTGGGCCACATCGTGTAATAGAATCTCTCCATGGCCACAAAGTAAAAATTCTAGATCTCAAGATCTTAGTTGAACAAATCGTCCATGTCGATCATTTGAAGTGTGTGAACAAAGGGTTCGATGAGTAGTGCGCGCATCAGGTAACACTTCATTCTGATTCAGCTGGTCCTCAAAGCTCCTCAAGCTTAACCACATACATACCTTCTTACAGACTGAATTTTCGTTCCCACTCTAAGGTTTAATGTAATGTATGTAATGTAACTCTAAGGTTTATATGTATTATATTATGTTATCATGCCTGTATATTACTATTAAGGTTATCGTTTGCGTACTGATGTCATGTATTATCTATTAATTGCTCATATCTTATTGCTCTCATTATCATTATGTTAAAATGCGAGGACGCATTTTTCGTGGGGGAAGGCACAGTATCAGTCGCATCAATCATAACAATTATTATTATATTTATTCATCATTCATATATTTCATCCCACGTGCCCATATGGCCAGCCTCATATTTTTAACCTTTTCTTCTTCCTATCGCCCTCTCAAGGGAATACACACCTTCCCTACATTCCTGCTAATCCTTAGGGAAAACACCTGCATTGTCTTTCTGTCATCCTCCCGGGACATTGGCCAGACCTTTATCATTGATCCCTTCACCCCATTTAGAGGCAGCTCACTGGTCATTTCTTCATCTCAGATTCTGAATCCTGGTCCATTTCTTTCAAATAAATAGAACCTGTACGGGGTAATTCAAATCAGTTCAGAGAGAGATCGGACAGAGTACAGTTTCAGAGAGAGAGAGAGAGAGAGAGAGAGAGAGAGAGAGAGAGAGAGAGAGAGAGAGAGAGAGAGAGAGAGAGAGAGAGAGAGAGAGAACACATCAGTTCAGTTCAGTCCATCAGAGAGTTCAGATCAGAGACAGGGTCAGTCTTCAGAGAGAGGGAATCAAGCATCGTCACGTCCGTCGTAATCTGTGTCTCGGTATCACGCGTATACATCTCTGTCCATCATTAAATCAAGAAGTGTTCCTTTACTCCCACAATCAATCATAATCCAAACCACTACCCACGATCTCGACGCTACAAACAATATTCATCGGAGAAGTAGTCAGCCACCACCATCTATCCTGCCACCGTCATCTTCAGCAACATCCAGTAAGCCAAGCAACCAGTGATCTCTACTAATACAAGCGGTGTGCAGCCTCAGTCAGGACAGTGGTGACTCAATCTTACTAGAACAGTGGTGGCCAGCGGTATCCAGTTACTACCATACCAAAGCCTTATTAGAACATTATTATTATTATTATTATTATTATTATTATTATTATTATTATTATTATCATTATTATTATTGTAGTTGTTATTGTTGTTCTTGTTATTGTTATTACAGTCATTATTACTATGAATACTTCATTCCTACGATTTTCATATATTACTATTAATGTTATCACTACCATTATTAATATTGTTATTGCTATTATTATTATTATTATTATTATTATTATTATTATTATTATTACTTCATTCTTACTATTATCAATATTGTCATTGCTATTATTATTATCATTATTACTATTATTATTATTATTATTATTATTATTATTATTATTATTATTATTATTATTATTATTATTGTTATTATTATTATTATTATTATTGTTATTATTATTACTTAATTCATGCTTTCTGTTATTATTAGTTACTGCTGTTATTTTTATTATTACTATTCTTTTTTCGTAATTCTTTTTAGCATTATTATTATTTTTTTATTATCATTATCATTGTAACTTCATAATTCATTCTTCTATTGTTAATATTGTTATTGCTATTATTATTATTATTACTATCATTACTTCCTAATTTGATTCTCACCATTATTAATGTTGTTATTGTTATTACTATCAATGTTATTATTAATACTTCATCATTCCTACGATTTATATTATTATTATTATTATTATTATTATTATTATTATTATTATTACTATTATTATTATTATTATTATTATTATGCTGTTCTTATTATTATTTTGTCTAAAGATTACCAAGTGCCAGGGGAAGTAGCAGTATAATTATTGCTATTATAATGATAATGGTAATGATTATTATAAATTATCTCTTATCAGTTATTTTACTATTGCTATTAATTTTTTTCTCGTTTTTGTTGCTTCTTCCATTACTACAAAGGGGTGGGTGGAGACTTATTACCAACAGGGTTAACTCGCCCACACTTACTACCGACTTACCATAGACCTACTCTGGCGCGGGCTTCCAGACAAACTGGCGCCAGCCACGTCACCAGACACAACATCGTGCGCCAACACGTGGTCATCCGCTTACGTCCACGTCGCTGCCTCCTTTAAGTTTTAAACCTTTTCTCACAGAGCAGCGGTACTAGTTCCTTCTCGGCCACATTGACAAATTGCTCCATTACCATGAATTCCTTTAACTCACGGCAGGAGATGACCTGCTAGCTAGCAATCCACTGTTAAAACGTCTCGAGATAGCGAGCACACTCAAGATATGAATCACTGGGCCTTTTCTTCCCTCTACGGAATGCAGCCTATACACCTCCGGCTGCAGCTTATAAGCTCTCAAGATGTCAGTCTAAAACTTCTCATAATCCTTTAGATCCTCAACTGACATCCTATCATAAACTTCCAAAGCCTTGCCCCTTCAACATATTAGCCACCAGACCAACCCACCTCTTCTGAGGCCAATCAAATTCTACCGTTTCTTCTCAAATCTCCTAAACCACTTCGTCACCTTCTTTTCATCAAACTCAGGAATCAACTTTAAACTCCTCAGCTACTGTTTATTTCGTTCAAGTGTAGGATCATCAACCAGCAGGAACAGTGATGTTAAGCACATTTAGGTTTGCCATAAGTTCGTTGATCAGGTAGAGGCAGGGTTGCAAAAACCCGGGTTTTTTTTTTTTTTTTTTAAACCCAACCCACTGGGTTTTTTTTTTTTTTGGGGGGGAGAGTTATTTATTTTCTTGTTTATTCTTCATATTTATATGTAAATCTGTTTAAATAAGCAATTAAAAAGTAATCTAGAGTGTTTTTTTTTTTTTTCATGTAGGAGGGGTACTGGCCAAGAACAACAAAAATACAATAAAAAAAATAAGGCCCACTGAGGTACCAGTCCCCGAACAGAGTCGAAAGTGGTAGTCTGAAATTACAGGATGTGTCTTGAAATCTCCCTCTTAAAAGAGTTCAGATCATAGGAGGGAGGAAATACAGAAGCGTGCAGGCAGGGAGTTCCAGAATTTACCAGAGAATGACCGAGAATACTGCTTAACTCTTGCATTTGTTACCGCTTGCGGGGGATGGGAGGAAGTGAAGCAGTGAAGATGAAGGGGAGGAAATGAAGGAGATAGTTTATGAATATGAACTCACGCAGTGTTACGCCGTAGCATGATACGTCCGCGATGATCGTTGCCCCCATACCAACAGTGGAGTAAAGACAAGTGTAGTGTGTTCATAATTCTTGACAAAAGGGGATTTGGTGTATTCGTGACTACATACTGTATTCGTAACGTGGCACAGGACTGACGGCTTGTGAATATACCGTAGTACTGCCATGCTTCACAGACAAATGAAGTGGTGAACACGTAGTGGCGCAACATTTGTTTATCGTTATTTATGTAATATCCTGTTAAGCCCTGTGGAGTTCACATGCGTTGCGGATGCGAATTGATCTACAGTCGATGAGGACATTAATGTTATGGTGTTATGCCCCCACACGTTGTATGTATGTATGGTTCACAATAAAGGCTCATAGTATGGATAATTGGGGTGAGTGTCTGAGCGTCAGCGAGGAGGAGATGTAATGTAAAGCTTAATTTAAGCAGCATCCTTATAAACAAACAGACAGTATGGGTGAGCTGCCGAGCTACCCACCAAACATACAGGTGAAGCTGCTGCGCTGCTCACTAAACGGACAATACAGGTGAAGCTGCCATGCTGCCCACCAAGAGAATGCGGGTGAAGCTGCCGCGCTGCCCACCAAACAGACAATACCGGTAAAGCTGCCGCGCTGCCTACCAAGAGACAACGCGGGTGAAGCTGCACCGCTGCCCACCAAACAGACAATACCGGTGAAGCTGCCGCGCTGCTTACCAAGAGACAACGCGGGAGAAGCTGCCGCACTGTCCACCAAGAGACAACGCGGGTGAAGCTGCCACACTGCCCACCAAACAGACAATATGGGTGAAGCTGCCGCGCTGCCCACTAAAAGACAACGCGGGTGAAGCTGCCGTGTCGCCTACCAAACAAACAATACAGGTGATGCTGCTGCACTGCCCACTAAACATACAATATGGGTGAAGCTGCCGCGCTGCCCACTAAACAGACAATACGAGTGAAGCTGCCACGCTGCCCACCAAACAGACAATACAGGTGAAGCTGCCGTGCTACCCACCAAACAGACTACAGGTGAAGCTGCCATGTTGCCCACCAAACAGACAATACGAGTGAAGCCGCCGCGCTGCCCACAAAGAGACAACATGGATGAAGCTGCCACGCTGTCCACCAAACAGAAAATGCAGGTGAAGCTGCCGCGCTGCCCGCCAAGAGACAACACGGTTGAAGCTGCTATGCTGCCCACCAAACACACAATATGGCTAAAGGTGCGGTGCTACCTACTAAGAGACAACACGGGTGAAGCTGCCACGCTGCCCACCAAACAGATAATATGGGTGAAGCTGCCGCGCTGCCCACCAAGAGACAACACGGGTGAAGTTGCCATGCTGCCCACCAAACAGACAATACGGGTGAAGCTGCCGCGCTACCCACCAAACAGACAATATAGGTGAAGCTGCCATGCTGCCCACCAAACAGACAATACGGGTGAAACTGCCGCGCTTCCCACCAAACAGAAGCTGCCCACCAAACAGACAATATAGGTGAAGCTGCCGTACTGCCCACTGAGCAGACAATACAGATGAAGCTGCCGCGCTGCCCACCAAACTGACAGTACGGGTGAAGCTGCCATGCTGCCCATCAAACAGACAATACAGGTCAAGCTGCAACACTGCCCACCAAACAGACAATATGGGTGAAGCTGCCGCACTGCCCACCAAACAGACAGTACGGGTGACGCTGCCGCACTGCCCACCATGAGACAATGCGAGTGAAGCTGCCACAATGCTCACTGTCATGTTATTGGCCAAGTTTGCCCTGAAAAGGAACACGTTTTCTTAGTGTCTCCCGTGTTCGGTTTTCCTTCTAAACTTATCTTTATTTTTAGTTATAAGTTAGTATAAGGATTATTTGCTCGTTTTATATCATATATTATTATTCTCTTCATAATTTACGTTCTTTATATGTATGTATATGTAAAGGGAAAGGTGTATTTGGGGTGAGATGTGTGTAGGCAGGGAGCGATGTATGTCTGGCTTTTGTATCTGACTGCAGGATTCTTAAGAGACCCTGAGGGGAATGGAGGGGCGTTCTCCAGGGATAAGTTTGGGTGGTGATGTAGTGACCGAGTGGGTGGGTGGAGGTATTAGTGATGTGGTGGTATAACCCTGATATCCAGGATCAGGTAGGTGAGTCTTTTGTGATACCAAGAGCTCTTGTCTGCTAAAATTCGGTTGGTGAGTTGTGTCGTTGACCTAACGCTAAGGGGCAGCGTTGGAGTGAGAGACAGCCATTTTGTGGTTGGGGTTGTAGTGGTGTTGTGGCATCTTTGGTGTCTTTGAGGGGTGGTGTTATGGTGTTAAAGGTGATCTATGGTGATGGTGGTGATGTCTTGTGAGGTTTAAGGAGGTAAAATATGGGAATTGTTATTTAGTGACGCAGTGACAGCGTCTAGGGAAATTTCTGAAGCTGAGGAAAATATTGCAGCAGCCTATGAAGGAGTAAAAGGGTTTTAGTACTTTGTGAAGTGACGAGAATGTAATATATTGATGTGTATAATCTTTGAGCTATAATGGAGGCGAAATAAGAGCCTGAATCTATTGTAACGGAGTGTGGGAATTATCCTGTGTCGGTCTAGGGTAGAAATTTGTTCCCTAAATTCCTTTACTGTGTGTGTACTACCTCAAGTTATTTGTAAGTTAACATTATTATTAATATATCCTATTATTATATAGAATAATTGTGTTTTTTATCCCAACATTGACCTGGTAGTGAGGTGATTCCTAGGGTGCTGTGCCAAAGTAAGGGTTTTGCGAGAGGGTTTAATAGCTGGTGATTTTGGATAGGTCGGGTAGGTATTTGAGGCCTTTAAAAATCCAGACATTTAAAACTTTCTGGGATCAGTGTAACGTCCCCTTTCTTGGAAAGATAACCGGAATCTTAGACAGAAATGGGGGCCCTTCCGAGGTATTGAATACTTGTAGGGGTGTAATGAGTGTTACATGGTAATTGTCTTTGAGAGGGATTTACCTGTGTGAAATATTTCTTTAAACTGTGTATGTATTTCTTTCGTATATCATTTTGTAGTGCCGGTATTGGTGTGTGAAGGTGTATTTTGTTGGGGTTAAATAACCAGTGGTGTAATATTCAGAGGAGTATTTTATGAAGTGTAGTAATTATAATCATGGCGACTAAATGTGTTGAATCATTCCTTCTGTCAAGGAGTGTACATGCATTCTACCCACTAACCAAAGAGGAATTGTGTTCAGTGGCTGAGAAGTTCCAAGTAGAGTTGAAAAAAAAAAAAAAAAAAGGGAGGAAATGCTTGTGGAGTTGAAAATGCTCATGGAGAGGAGCTGGTTTAAAAATGCTGGTGATGAAAGTGAGGATGGTGATGAGGAGAGTGTAGAGGGAGTTGCTGAGGTGAGGTAAATCTGGGTGCACTTGGCGGAACTGATGGCCTTTCTAGTAGTGAAGAGTTTGAATTAATGAAATTTTGATTGCAAATGCAGAAGGAGCAGATGCAAATGCAGAAAGAAGTGAAGATGCAGCAGATACAGATGCAGAAGGAGGTGGAAATAGAAAAAATAAGGACAGAAAAAGGAATTAAATTTACAGAGGCCAGGGCTGGAAACGGTGCTCAAGGAAACAGGGATGTAGAAAAAATGTAATCTATGTGCCTAAATTTGTGGAAGGGAAGGAAGAAGACTTCTTTCTTCAATTTGAAAAAACTGCAAAGTTGAGGGGATGGGATGAAGAAGGGTGGGCATTGCTGGTCCAGTCTAAATTTGAAGGAAAGGCCAGGGAGGCATATGCGAGTTTGACTGAGCAAGAGGCGAGTGATTATAAAGTGATAAAGGAAGCAGTGTTGGGATCAACCCATGTAAGTTTGAGAGTGTACCAGAAAAGGTTCCACAAGATTAGAAAATGCCCAGGTGCCACTTATCTCGAGATGGCTCGAAAGTGCTGTCTTAAACTGGAATGGTGGATGAAGGAAGTCACTACAGTTGAGGAAGTGAAAGGAGTTCTGCTGATTTATGGACCAGATGCACCCCAGTTTAAAAATATGAGCTCATATAACATAACGTGAAAGATGTAATGGAAGCTGGATGCAGGGCTGACAGCTATTGTGAAGCCCATAGGCTGAGTAGGGGTGAATATCATGGAGGGAGAAAGTCCTTCTACAAAAGTGATGGCCATCAGAGATATAGGAAAGACCAGCAGATGAGCTCGGGATCATTCCACAGGTGAAACCAGCCCCGCCCACTATAATTTTTCCCACAATTATAATATACCCCTGCCACACAACCACAACCTGAGGCCTATGCCACACAGGATTGGGCAGGGAAGCACTACCTGCTACAAGAAGGGTAGTGGTGATGAAGGTGCAGTTAAGTGCCTTGGATGTGGGGGCAGGTGGGCATAGGAAGTACCAGTGTCTGAAGGGAAGGCCAAAGCCAGTGGGAGCAGTGGCCACCCAGAGGGATATGTTGAAGTACGTGGAGAATATGAATGCACAGATACCAGAGGAAACACAGAGGGATGAGGGCTTCGAGCATTTCACCAGTGAAGGCAGAGTGAAAGTGGAGGGAAGCCCTGAGAAGGTGATTTGAATCCTTCAAGAAACAGGAGCTAACCAGAGCTTGATCTTAAGTAGTGTACTCCCATGGAATGAGGAGACCAGCACTGGCAGGGAGGTCTCGTGCAAGAGTGCAGGAGGCAGGTTCGGTATTCCCCTGCACAAAGTTTGGCTGGACTGTGGATACGTCACTGGAGAGGTGACAGTGAGAGTGAAGGAGACACTGCCTGTAGATGGAGTGGATATGTTGGTCGGGAACGACCTGGCTGGAGGTCATCCCTAAACTTCAGATGGTAGACAGTCCTCTGGTAGAGATGACAAAGGCCACCACTCCGGCAAAAGTTCCTCACTCAACAAATGGGGAGGTGGAGGGGTCTGAATTGTTCCCAGTCTGCCAAACGATGGCTCGGAGGGGACTCGTGGACACCAAGGGAGCAACACAGGAGGATGAAAACCTGAGCGCCCTGTCTGAGGAACCTGATGAAAAAGGGAATAACCCAGAGTATGCGCGTGATGAAAAGGTTGTAGGCCAGATGAAACCCAACCTTGATTTTGTGGTAGAGGTAAGTGAGTTAATAAAAGCTCAGGAAAGTGATGAAAGCTTGAAGCCTGTATTCTATGTCATTTCTACCAGCCCAAAATGAAAGGTGATGTGAATGAGTTTTGTAAAACTTGTGGTTTATGCCAGAAGATGGGCAAGCCGAACCGGTGATTCGCCCTGCCCCCCTTCACCCTATCCCTGTGGTTGAGGAGCGTTTCAGTAAAGTTGTGATAGACTGTGTAGATCCTTTGCCAAGAACCAGGATGGGAAACCAATATTTGCTATTATGTGTATGTCATCCAGTTTCCCTGAGGCCATTCCTCTCAAGAGTATAAACTCTAAAAATATTGTGAGAGTTGGTGAAATTTTTCTCATAGGTGGGTATTCCTAAGTTGTTGCTGTCAAATCAGGGAAGTAATTTCACTTCTCGCATGTTCAAGGAAATTCTACAAGGCCAGAAGATTGAACAGAAGCTATCAAGTGCTTATCATCCCCAGTCTAAGGGTTGTATTGAAAGATTTCACCAGACTCTGAAAAATACTCTCAGGATATATTGTGAGAAGATGAGTATTGAGTGGGATGAGGCGTTACCACTTGCTTTGTTCGTGCTGAGAGACAGTGTGCAAGAGTCAACAGGTTTCAGCCCATTTGAGTTAGTGTATGGGCATGAGGTGAATGGTCCTTTGAGGATGGTGAAGGAAAAGTGGTTAGGGGTAGAGAAGCCTCCTAATGTGGTGAAGTATGTGTCAGATTTCAAGGACAGGTAAATGAGAGCTAAGAAAATTGCACAAGAAAATTTGGAAAGTAGTCAGAGTGAAATAAAAGGCTGGTATGACAGGAAGGCAAGGGCCAGATCCTTCCAGCCTGGCAACAAGGTCTTAGTCCTTTTCTCATTGCAGGATAGCCCTTTCAAGGTTCAGTGGACCTTGGGAGATTGAGAGAAAAGTGAGTGAGGTGAATTATGTTGTAAGAACTCCAGGGAGGAAGAAAAGGAACTAGTTGTGTCACATAAATATGTTGAAGCCTTTCCATAAAAGGGAAGGAGAAAGGGAAAACCAATTAGAAAAAGGAGTAAAAACTGTGAATGTCATGAACGTATCCACTGAGGTGGAAGAGGAGTGGTCTGAAATTAAAGTGAGTAGGTGTAAGGGAATGGTGCTGGAGAACTCAACCGTGTTAGAGAATTTGAATGATAAACTGGGACACATAGAGTTAAAAAAGAAGGAAAAGATTTGGGAGATTATTGAAAAATTTAGTTCTTTGTTCCCTGATGCACCCAGAAAAAACAAATATAGTGATACATGATATAGATGTTGGGGAGGCTGAACCCATCAAACAACACCCTTATAGAGTTAACCAACGAAAAAGGTAAATCATGAGAAAGGAAGTTGAGTATATGTTAGAGCATGACTTGATTGAACCCAGTGAAAGTCCGTGGAGCTCACCATGTGTATTAGTGCCCAAACCTGGTCAAGAGAGTTTCTGTTTTTGCACGGATTATAGGAAGGTTAACATGGTGACAAAACCTGATCCTTACCCTATCCCTAGAGTTGATGATTATATAGATCATGTGGGTAATACAAACTTCATAACAAAAATTTGATTTGTTAAGAGGGTACTGGTAAGTAGGACTTACTGAGAGGGCAAAAGCCATATCAGCTTTCGTCACTATGAATGGATTCTATCAGTACAAAGTTCTTCCATTTGGGATGAAGAACAGTGGTAGTTCTTTTCAAAGATTAATGAACAGAGTATTGAAAGTACTGAAAGGATGTTCTGTCTATATAGATGAAATTTTGTTATACACTAAGGAGTTGGAGGAACATGTGCAGTTACTGGAGGAAGTATTCAGGAAGCTGGATGATGCCAATCTTACTATAAACTTGATGAAAAGTCATTTTGTGCAAGCTTATGTGGAACACCTAGGTTTCAAGGTAAGGAAAGGTGAAGTGAGAACTGTGGAAGCCAAAGTTAAAGACATTGTAGATCTCCCTTCACCCACCAACAGGGAGTAGGTACTGAGATTCTTAAGGGCCAGTGGGTATTACAGGCGTTTTTGTAAAAAAATTTCTCAGATGTTGCCATGCCCCTGACCAAGTTACTGAGTAAAAAGTCGAAATTTTGTTGGAATAAACATTGTGAGGAGTCTTTTGTGGAAATTTTAAAAAATGTCAATCAGGGCCCCAGTGCTGCACATGCCTGATTATGAAAAATCATTTGTGTTATATGTTGATGCTAGTCAAGATGGTGTGGGTGGCGTGTTAATGCAGGATCATGAGTGAGTTGAACTATTACTCTAAGAAGCTGCTACCATATCAGAGGGGTTACAATACTATTGACAAAGAGGCTTTGGGACTTGTGCTGAGTTTGAGTCATTTTGAAGTATATGTCAAAGGGACGGGGCAGCCTATACGGGGCTTCACTGACCACAACCCTCTGATTTTCCTGCATAAAATGAAAAACACCAATCAGAGGCTGATGAGAGGGTGTCTGTTCTTATAGGACTACGACCTAGAAATGCACCATGTAAAAGGCAGCAAGAATGTAATTGCTAATGCCTTATTTCACGCCCCATCTAGTCATGAGGCATCCTAATCAGGTGCCTCACATCTCTTTCAGGAAAGGGATGTCATGTTATTGGCCAAGTTTATCCTGAAAAGGAACAAGTTTTCGTAGTCTCTCCCATGTTCCACTTTCCTTCTAAACTTACCTTTATTCTTAGTTATAAGTTAGCATGTCTTATTTACTCATTTTATATCATGTATTATTATTGTCTTCATAATTTAAGTTTTTCATATGTATGTATATGTAAAGGAAAAGGTGTATTTGGGGTGAGATGTTTGGAGGCAAGGGGACAATACATGTCTGGCTTTTGTGTCTGACCCAGCAGGATTCTTCAGAGCGTAAGAGGCCCTGTGGGGTATAGAGGGGCAGCATTCTCCAGTGTTAAGTTTGGGTGGTGGTGTAGTGACCGAGTGGGTGTGTGGTGTTAGTGATGTGGTGGTATAACCCTGATATCCAGAATCAGGTTGGTGAGTCTTCTGTAGTACCAAGAGCTCTTGTCTGCTGAAATTTGGTTGGTGAGTTGTGTCAGTGACCTAACGCTGAGGGGCAGCATTGGGGTGATAGACAGCCATTTTGTGGTTGGGGTTGTGGTGGTGTCTTTGGGGGGTGGTGTTATGGTTTTATAAGTGATCTATGGTGATGGTGGTGATGTCTTTTGAGGTTTAAGGAGGAAAAATGTGGGAATTGTTATTTAGTGACGCAGTGACAGCGTCTAGGGAAATTCCTGAAGCTGAGGAAAATATTTCAGCAGCCTATGAAGGAGTAAAAGGGTTTTAGTGCTTTGTGAAGTGATGGAAATATTATATATTGATGTGTATAACCTTTGAGCAATAATGGAAGTGAAATAAGAGCATGAATCTATTGCAATTGAGTGTGGGAATTATCCTGTGTTGGTCTAGAATAGAAATTTGTTCCCTAAATTCCTTTAATGTGTGTGTACTACCTCAAGTTATTTATAAGTTAATATATCCTGTTATTATATAGAATAATTGTGTTTTCTATCCCAACATTGACCAGGTAGTGAGGTGATTCCTAGGGTGCTGTGCCAAGGTAAGGGTCTTGTGAGAGGGTTTAATAGCTAGCGATTTCAGATGGGTCAGGTAGGTATTCGAGGCCTTTTAAAATTCAGACCTATAAAACTTTCTGGGATCAGTGTAATGTCCACTTTCTTGGAAAGATAACCGAGATCGTGACATCGCCAAGAGGCAGCAAGGGTCAAACTGCCACACTGCCCACCAAACAGATAACATGGGTGAAGTTACCGTGCTGCCCACTATGAGACAATACAGGTGAAGCTGCCACACTGCCCACCAAACAGACAATATGGGTGAAGCTGCTGCACTGCCCACCAAACAAACAATACGGGTGAAGCTGCCATTGCTGACCACCAAACAGACAACCCAGGTGAAGCTGGCATGCTGCCCACCAAACAGAGAATACGGGTGAAGCTTTCGTGTTGCCCACCAGGAGACAACAGGTGAAGCTGCCACAATGTCCACCAAACAGACAACATGGATGAAGCTGCTACGCTACCCACCAAGAGACAACATGGGTGAAGCTGCCACACTGCCCACTGAACAGACAATATGGGTGAAGCTGCCATGCTGCCCACCAAGAGACAACACGGGTGAAGCTGCCACACTGCCCACTTAACAGACAAGACACAGTGAAGCTGCCACGCTGCCCACCAAACAGACAACATGGGTGAAGCTGCTGCACTGCCCACTAAATAGACAATACAGGTGAAGTTGCCACACTGTCCACCAAATAGGCAACACAGGTGAAGCTGCCACAGTGCCCACTTTGAGAAATCAAACAAACCCACTAACTAAGTAATGGATGTTAGATACAGGTATGTCGATGACACGACAACCTCTGAACGAGACCAACGAGACAAGCACTGACGCAGATAACCAAAGTGCACAAACACTAAATGCACAAAATGTAGTAGCTCATTGTGATGAAACAAGTAGTAACTCAAGCAACCAGAGAATGCAAGAATGAATAAACCATCTGCGATCAACTGTGACTGTTTTGATGGAACGACTGGAGTACATTGTACCAGCAAGACAGCGACAGACCACAGCAAACCAGAGACTGGCCTTGGATAAATCCAGCCACCATCAACATATGGAAAGGGAGAACGATGAGGTCACCATCCAGGCAATAGGTGTAACAGCCAGTACAGCAAACAATATGGAGGAATGGATAAGTGCATCATCGTCTTCATCCATGAGACTGCCTTGGAGATGGTCAGGGGATTTTCTGGGCTGTACAACCAAACCTTCATGCAAACTCATCCTAGAGAAACTACCTTTGTTATATTCACCCAGACAAGAACAGCAAGGTACCACCACACGTGTAAAGGACTCTGCATCGAACCATGTGAGCAATGTGGCAGAACCACCGGAGCTTCAAGAGAGCTTTTCCATTCAATACCAACGCCAATTGATGACTGGGTGAAGCAATTAGTGCACACCATGACACAACCCACACCGCCTCTGCCTACGTTCACCGGGACATATCCATGGGAATATAAAATGTTTCTCTGTGAATTTCACCAGTATCTCACGGACAACGCAGTGGCAGAATCAGCAAAGCTACACCTTCTCATTCAGGCGTGCACAGAAGACCTAAAGATGAACCTAATGAGCTTTATGAAGCTTGACTCAGAGGTAGGTAATGTGAAGATATAGGAGATGCTAGATGAATGGCTTGAGGATTCGGTTAGTCAGGTCAGAGACATGATTACCACTCTCATGTACGGACCAAAACTTGATGGAGAGCACATTAAGCCACTACAACCCTAACTGGATAGCATATGGGACTGCACGACAGAGATGGAAAGACAAGAAAGCTGTACCATGCTGGACAATTCCATAATGGTTTCTCTTATCTTTAAGCACTTCACTGATCGCCTGGCGGAAAAAAATACAAAACCGAACTAGTCAGATTCCAAGACATTCATGGTGGTAAGAAACCTGGTCTTGATTGGCTTAAGAAGTTTATATCCTTCATGGTGAATAGATTAAAAACAGACCAAGGGCACAGCTGCTTGAATACCAAATCGGGGAACAGAAGCACGTTGAGCTTGACATGAAAGGATAAGGACATCCCTCCACACAGGTATGCAGTTGGACTGACGACCACAACAACATACAGAAAGCAAGTACAGGCTTGACCCATGGGACAGCAGAGTATCACATCCAGGTCTGAGTGTTCCCTTTGCTTGAACAAGGATCAAGTGACACCACATCCCCTTATGTGGATGTGAAACATTTAAAGGAATGTCAGTGCAGATGCAAAGACATTGGGCACTAATGCCTGTGTTTTAATTGCCTGAAGGCTAACCACAGAGCTGCATACTGTAGAATGTGTAACCCATTTTACATTCCGGGATGTGGTGAGAACCACTCATGGTGGCTGCATCTTGATCATGCGAAGGAGTCTGACCATTCATGGGTAAAAAAGGAGGCAGATCAGCAGGCGAACGACCTTCGCAATGAGATAAATGTATTGCAAGAGACGAGGGATTACTGATACTTCAAGGAAACCTGCAGCCCATAACAAGCATAAGAGAGTGGAAGGTAGAGACGACTGACTATTGCGATCAAGACAAGAAAAGCTAGCTCTCCCAGTAGTTGCAGTTAGAAGACAGGAGCCCGGAGCAGCCTTGGTATGTACGAAGGCACTTCTGGATTCAGGCAGTACCAGGACCCTTTGCTCCACGTACTTGGCACAGTTAATGGAGGCGGATGGGCCAACTGTACTGCTTACAATGAACACTATGACCTGCAGAAATGACGATCATGCCAAAGAAGTAACGCTAGTTATTATGAGTCCCAAATGAGGTAAACGCCGCGAGATGACATTACCAATCACAGTGATCAAAGCTCTTCCATCAGCCCTCAGCGGAACAGTGGCGTTGAAACACGAAATTGGAAGATGGAACCACTTTAGAGGCCTGGAGATTCCTGAAGACGATACTCTCAAGGTAGAACTTCTTATAGGACTGGACACACTGCAAGCATTGATAGCACTTGAAGTTGAGTAGAGGGTACGCCGTTTGCTGTTCGGTACTGCTATGGATGGACTGTCAATGGACCCATAGGCTACAAATACCTAGAAGCTGTCGCTGCCTACACTGATACAAAATAGGAGACAACCCACGAATGCCTGGCGATGTCCCTAGTATGAAAACTCTGGAAGGAAGACACATGGCATTCAGAGGGCGAGGACTCAGGAATATTACTGGAGGACAGAAGAGTGTTGCACCATCAGAATGGTATCAGACATTGTGAGTTACCCATACCATTTCGGGATGAAGAACCAGGTATGCCAGTAGATGGCCTCACCTGCGGCCGTGAGACGTCATGGCAAGAGAGGATTTCAGGGTGAGCCTGTATGGCTATTCCTGACACCGGTGTGAGCCAACATGGCAAAATTACAGTTATCAAGGTCAGTGAGACAAGGTCGCTGGGACACAGTGTTTGGAGAATGCAATGACCGTGGGAAAGTACGGCAGGGTCGTTGAAAGAGTTCATGAGGGGGAGAGAGAGAGAGAGAGAGAGAGAGAGAGAGAGAGAGAGAGAGAGAGAATACAGGTGCGAGAGAAGGAGATTCAAATGATGAGCCGGGATGGCAATTCCTGTCACTGGTGTGAGCCAACATGGCAGAATTAGTTATCAAGGTCATTGAGACAAGATCATTGGGGCAAAGTGTTTGGAGAGTGCAATGACCTTGGGAAAGTCCAGGAGAGTCGTTGAAAGGGTTCATGAGAGAGAGAGAGAGAGAGAGAGAGAGAGAGAGTACAGGTGCGAGAGAGGGAGATTCAAATTACTTTCAGCAGCTGCAAAGTAGAGAGAGAGGGAGAGAAGCTGGTCAAGCTCGTTTAGGTGAAGAAGGGGCTGGGGTGGGGTAACTGACCTCTGGCCGGGGGCGGCTGTGGGCGTGGGGATAGCAGCGGGGAGTAGCAGCTGCAGCACACCTCCAACACCAGGTGTCTTAGAGAGAGAGAGAGAGAGTGTGTGATAGGGAGAGATGGTGGTCAAGGTCGTTTTTTTTTTTTTAAGAAGGGACCGGGGTGGGGATGACTGACCTCCATCCGGGGCGGTGACAAGGACAACGACGGCGGCGGTGGCGGGCATCAGTGAGCTAGCAGCTACAGCAGCTGCAGCAACCGGAGGAGGAGGGAAAATCAGAAGTGAGCAGATGTCTTATAGAGAGAGCGAGAGAGGCAGGGAAAGAGGTGCGCACCTTACCTCTGTCGCATGACAACTAAAGCCCAGGTGTTATAGGGATTGGCTGGTTCTCTAGTGAAGATATAACTAGATTCTTTGTGAGGTGGGGTGGGTTGGTGTTACAACTCTTACCAAAGCGGTAGGAAGATGGACTGTCGTGTCGATAGTCTGAAGTGAAAGCAAGAAAATGAAAAGTCGTGAATGGTGCAATCATTGTGGTAGACGAAAAACATGTTTTGGCTTGTGCAGCTCTTGTGAGCCTCGAACATTACGTGAGTTTTGTGGAGAGTTCGGTGACCATGTGTGTGGGGTTTCTACGGAATAGCAGTCCATATAATCTGTGTGAAGTATGCGGGCGAGTGTATCACCCTGCCCCTCCTTGTCACACCTGTCAGGAAGCACAATCTCATCAGTTATGTGAGCGATGTGATGCAATGTGTGTTTCTCCGCCATGGCAAGAGTGTGAGACATTGGCGGTTGGCAAAAGTTCCACATCCCAAGGTATGCTTTCAGACATTTTTAGTGATGCATCCCGTGACAGTGACATTACAGAAGGTATGGAGAGAAAGAAAAAGAATAATAATAAATGCACAAATGAATATATATATATATATATATATATATATATATATATATATATATATATATATATATATATATATATATATATATATATATACATATATAAAATACGATATGATGAAAGAAATTCTTCCACAGATGAAACACCAGATGACAGACCTTCATCACCTCACCCGGGACCCAGTGACATATCCCGTACATATGAAACTCCAGTTGTCATTTTTTTTTTTTTTTTTTTTTTTTTTTCCTCAACTGGGTCCATCACAAAGGGAGAGTGCTACCAGATGCAGTTTCCAGTCCACCGTCATCTCCACCAGAAAATCCAGAGTTGATCGATGTTACGAGAAATTTTATGAGGTGCTTTACCAGACATCATTATTCATTGCCCTCCCATGTCCAGGCTGAACCCATTGCGTTTCTAAAGGTGCACAGGGATTTTCGTTAGGGAAATACGAAATTATTTCATCAGTCACCGTCAAAATTTTCCTCCCTCATTGAAAGTGTTTGCTCAGCTACCCCTCACACTAGTTAAATTTTCCCCCCTTCATGTTCATATAATTTATTGAAAGAGACTCAGAGAGATCATCAGAGGTTCCAATAAAATCATTCTGGAGATGTGACTATGATGTTAAACTAGACAGACTATTTTGGCCAATGGTCAACATGTTCAAAGATAGAAAATATGGAGAAAGTTTCCTAATAGAATTGAACTGTTTATTATCATAGTCTGAAGAATTTAAAAATGACAATCTTCCTTCTGCTGTTTCATATGCATGCAAGCGTTGCAAGTTACGTATAATTAAATTATCAGCATTAACAGGCATTTCTGACATTGCTGATACAGCCCTACTGAGTCCACCTAGCTGGGAACGTGGCTTGTATCCTCTCAGAGCAGCAGCTCCAGTAGTTTCTTCTGGATCATGAACGAAGTGGCACCGAGCACCATACTGACAGTAGCCTGCACCGTGGTAAGTGTGACACAAGTCCGTCTTGTATCTTGGGTGCCGCAAAACAGCACGAAGGTCACGAAGCCCATGAACAAATGTGCAAGCTTCTCCAAACCTGAAGAAGAAATCCTTGATAATTCTGCACCATATTACTTTTCCAGCCTCCCCTTTAAACTCCAAATATATAAATTTAGAGAGGAAGTCAAATCATATTTAGTACCATAGTTACAAAAGTCAATAAAGGAACCGATTAAAAAACTAAATATGAATAATTTTTACCAGAAAACAAACACATTTGCCCCAGGGCTATTTGCAGGAATAGGTAAAATGTGTATCAGCAGATGTGATTAATAAAGGTATGCAGTTAGGATGGGAGAATTTTTTAATTTTGTCACTACACTAGAAAAAGCAGAGCTCTTTATTATGTAATGCTATACAGCATCTGCCAGAGCAGAAAAGGGCTGGAAAAATGTTCATACGTGAGAGTAAGTGGATATGAAAAAACGGTATGATCCATTTAGGCCCAAATTGTTGTGAGAAGCAAGCTTTACTGCAAGGAAATGTCATGGGCAAGTCTAGTGTGGTCTATACTTAGGCCCGCTAAAATGGTGTACTCATCATCTATTATAGTGATTAAGCAAGAGAGAGAGAGAGAGAGAGCAGTTTCTCCATCACCACATAACACACCAAAATAATGTTCATCATCTGACACTTCAACATTTCTTTAAGGACGTGTATAGAAAATACCCCCCACAGTTGCTTTGACTGGCTGCAAGATCAGTGACAACTCCATAAAGTATAGAAACCCACAGTTGATACTTGTCAGCTTTAGTGAAAAAAAAAAAAAAATTTAAGTAAATAAAATAAATAAAAAAACAAAAGATCATCTGATTTCTTGCCACCATTTCCTATGGAATCAGTGTCATTTTACAAAACTCAATAATGGCCAGCAAAATTCTTTACAAAGGAGTAAAATTAAGTCATTATCAGTTCACAAGGCAGATGATCAAGCAATGGAAATAGATTTTTTTTTTTTTTTTATGTAGGAAGGATACTGGCCAAGGGCAACAAAAATCTAATAAAAAAAAATGCCCACTGAAATGCCAGTCCCATAAAAGGGTCAAAGCAGTGGTCAAAAATTGGTGGATAAGTGTCTTGAAACCTCCCTCTTGAAGGAATTCAAGTCATAGGAAGGTGGAAATACAGAAGAAGGCAGGGAGTTCCAGAGTTTACCAGAGAAAGGGATGAATGATTGAGAATACTGGTTAACTCTTGCGTTAGAGAGGTGGACAGAATAGGGGTGAGAGAAAGAAGAAAGTCTTGTGCAGCGAGGCCGCGGAAGGAGGGGAGGCATGCAGTTAGCAAGATCAGAAGAGCAGTTGGCATGAAAATAGCGGTAGAAGACAGCTAGATATGCAACATTGCGGCGGTGAGAGAGGGGCTGAAGACAGTCAGTTAGAGGAGAGGAGTTGATGAGACGAAAAGCTTTTGATTCCACCCTGTCTAGAAGAGCAGTATGAGTGGAACCCCCCCAGACATGTGAAGCATACTCCATACATGGACGGATAAGGCCCTTGTACAGAGTTAGCAGCTGGGGGGGGTGAGAAAAACTGGCAGAGACGTCTCAGAACACCTAACTTCATAGAAGCTGTTTTAGCTAGAGATGAGATGTGAAGTTTCCAGTTCAGATTATAAGTAAAGGACAGACCGAGGATGTTCAGTGTAGAAGAGGGGGACAGTTGAGTGTCATTGAAGAAGAGGGGATAGTTGTCTGGAAGATTGTGTCGAGTTGATAGATGGAGGAATTGAGTTTTTGAGGCATTGAACAATACCAAGTTTGCTCTGCCCCAATCAGAAATTTTAGAAAGATCAGAAGTCAGGCGTTCTGTGGCTTCCCTGCGTGATATGTTTACCTCCTGAAGGGTTGGACGTCTATGAAAAGACGTGGAAAAGTGCAGGGTGGTATCATCAGCATAGGAGTGGATAGGACAAGAAGTTTGGTTTAGAAGATCATTAATGAATAATAAGAAGAGAGTGGGTGACAGGACAGAACCCTGAGGAACACCACTGTTAATAGATTTAGGAGAAGAACGGTGACTGTCTACCACAGCAGCAATAGAACGGTCAGAAAGGAAACTTGAGATGAAATTACAGAGAGAAGGATAGAAACCGTAGGAAGGTAGTTTGGAAATCAAAGCTTTGTGCCAGACTCTATCAAAGGCTTTTGATATGTCCAAGGCAACAGCAAAAGTTTCACCAAAGTCTCTAAAAGAGGATGACCAAGACTCAGTAAGGAAAGCCAGAAGATCACCAGTAGAGCGGCCTTGACGGAACCCATACTGGCGATCAGATAGAAGGTTGTGAAGTGAAGTGAAGTGAAGTGGGAGTTACATGTGTGTAGAACGAACAAAAGTTTAAAAGATTGTGTACTGACGCCAAAGACAGAAAGACCAGGATGGGGTTGCAGAGTATTAGGAGCCACTTTTATTAGGTTAATGTTAAGGTTAGGGTTAGGTTAGCTGATGAGTAGGTGGCTGCCAATCACGTGGCGAGACTGCTCGCACATGCGCAGAGCGAGCAGTGATTTTCCTGCGTGCATGCCCTCACGTCCTCCTACCCAAGGAGGACCTCGTTCTCTTTCCGGCCCAGACCTTCACAAAGAAAAGACGTCCTCTGAGCTGCGCGGTTGTCTGCAATCCTCTTTGATGGGGCACCCACAGCTATGGCACGGGCTACACCTCGTCAGCGATAAAGAGAGAAGAGATCAGAGGAGGCCAGACCAAGCGGACTAAGCAGCTTGACGAGGTCGGCCCAGGTCCGGAGTTGCGATGTGATACCACACAGACACCAGAGACAGGTGGAGGACTGCCAGGGCTGCACCTGGAGACTCTTCCATTCCTTTAACACCATCATCTACTCCTGTGGCGTTCCTACTGACGAAGCCACGAGGTTGGGTAGCCAACCATCCACCTCTCACCTGGGGCCGTACCCACGAAGAATACTTAGTACTTCGATCCACTTACACATAGGTAGCAGGGTACTTAAATACTACTTTCAGAAACGGTGAGCACTTGCTCAGCAAAGTAGTCTCTGGAGAACTTAAGTGATGGATATCAGTATGAAAAGAAGCGGAGAGCAAAACATATATATAGCTATTAAAATGAAAGAAATACCACTGAAAGCACATCAAAAGTTAATTTCAACTTATTAACAATGTAAATGGAAGGAAGATACGAATTTTAGAGAAAAGAAATAGACCGAAATATACAATTTGAAACGATAATATTTTTTTTTTCTGGCTTGTACCTTGACCTTGAATGTTGTTTACAATTGTCAGCTATCTTAGAAGGCAGCATGGAGGTACCTCTAAGCAGTACTCCCAAACAGATTCCTAACTAGCCCAAAGACGAAGTTGCCTTGCTTCTCGATTTGGTTAAGGAACGAAAAGACATAATTAAAGGAAAATTTGGGGCAAACCTAACAGTGCAAGACAAGAGAAGGGCATTAGCTGAGATAGCCACTGTCTTCAACTCAGCCTTCCCCCTGGTTCGAAAGTCACGGGAGTAAACAGAAAAGAAGTGGCAGAACCTTCTTTGTAAGGGCAAACAAGGCCTTGCAACAAGGAAAAGGAACCAATGCCAGATAAATAACATTGATTTTTATCATTCATTGTGACATTAAACACCCCTTGTGTAGTTTTTTTTTTTTTTTTGTCACCTAGACTGGTTGGGAATTTTATAAATCTCAAGAAGGCTGGTGTTACAAGGGTATCCAAAGTCTGTCCTATCACTTGACTCATGACTTGCTGCGATAAGCCAAGGTCATCACCACTGCAGAGCTGCATTTTCCCAGTAGCCAAATACCGCATGTTGTGGCCACCTTCATTTCCACACTTATTGCCTTGCTCCTGTTGGTCTTGGATGCGATGCTATCTCTCACCATATCACACACTAGAAATACCCCCTCACGGTCCAGTCTGTACCTTTTTTACGATTTCAACGTCTTCATACACATTTAAAATGTCTTTTCTTGGCCTATAAATCCATGGCCTCCGTCTCCTCTCTCCTTGTTGTGGTGCGTCCATCTTGATTGTGAATACCTAAGTGTTGGAAAAAGGAGTTGAGACTCTTCATCCACAACACTTAACTTCGTTGTCCGCTAAGTGTATTTAGGCAGAGAAGTGTTTTGGAAAGTAGGACTTAAGCATTCCACCAAAACTCAAGTGTAAGATTTGAAAATTTCGTCTGCTAAGTGTACTTAGCAATACTAAGTATTCTTCGTAAGTACGGCCTCTGGACCATGACCTGCCTTCAGCTACTACTCGGACGTCCACCCACATCAAAAACAGATAAGCACTTCCAGGATTCATAGCTTATTTCGTTATCATTATTATATATTTTTTTTCTTTTTTAGTTTGTTTAGTTAGCTGTTGTACAATCGAAGGTGGAGATTTGGTTTTGGTAAGAATACTCCTTGGCCTGTTATTTATTTTGTGTTAATTGTGATGTAATTCTTGAGTGCAGAGTAATTTCTTTTTTTCCACTTAAATTAGTACCTTTGATTTTTCTTTCTTTTTTTTTCTTTTCTTTTGTAGTCAAGTGACAGAGAATACTTCACTCTTAAATTATATCAGGAAGTGATATACATAAACACAGTTATTTGTTTCCTTTTTTTTTTTTAATAAGCCAGTAAATTTTTTGTATTTTATTTTTATTTTAAATATGTGACCATGGAACCGGCACATGTGTGGGCGTGTGTGTGGTATCTCAGAAAATGCATACCGTTCTCTTTTTCTCTCTCTCTGGCAACTCATACCGGCAGCGGGAGGCCGCACCGCCGCGAGATATGTTTACAGTCACATGGGAACACCAGAGTCTCCAGAAACATTACAAACATATCCATTTAAGCAAAGTCTGAAATGTTACATCAACTATTATTATTGTCACGTTTTTAAACCCATTATCTTCTATAAAAAATAAAAAAAAACAGTAAATGTATTTTTTCCAAAAAAATACATGAAGGGAAGACGGTATCTTGTCTTTCATCCAGTCGAGTGAACACTTTTCTAATCCATTCTTCCCCCTGTCGAGATGGAGTTTTAAGCACCCACGGGGATGAGGGAGTGTAATACTATCACAAACGGCCAAAGGAAGGGGAAGGAGACCGGAAGGGAAAGGGAATTTAATACTATGGCCGTAACACACCCTCGGGGATGGGGGGGATTAATCCATACAGTGTTTAGTATGCATATATACGTACAGTCACCAGCAGTAAACTTGTTGGCACTCCTAGGCTATTAATTACTCTGTAGCGACACCTGTCAACTACCCACCAGGTGAAGGCTGTTGTTTTCCTGTGATTGGTTCAACCCCCTCAAAAACTAATCCTTCAGGCTCCACCCACTTGACGTTCCCCACCTGGTCCATGCTCTGTCCCTTTCCGTGGTCAGAGTTCCCATTAAATTGATAAATAATAATGTGTGTGTGTGTGTGTGTGTGTGTGTGTGTGTGTGTGTGTGTGTGTGTTTTGCTTTTTGTTGTTTTGCTTTTGTTGTTCCCATCACCCTTCTCTTCTTCCTCCTCATTTCCCTTCCTCGTCCTCATTTCCCATCCTCTTCCTTATTTCTCACCCTCCTCCTCCTCCTCCTCCTCCTCATATATATATATATATATATATATATATATATATATATATATATATATATATATATATATATATATATATATATACCTATTCCCATGAGAGGGCCATGCTGCTTAGTTTTGATACAAGCATCACGAGGGCCCTGCTTCACAGAGAAGCCTGTGTCTCTCTAGTAAAGTCACTCACAAAATTCATGGACCCAGAGCATGTCTTTTTTTATTTTTTCCACTCAACCTTCCACCCCTTCTAATCTTTCGTGGATTATCTTATCGACAGGTTGACTTAAAGGAAGGGGGATCAAATGCTTGCTAGGAGAGGACATCATCTAACAAAGTGGGTTAGTAACCATAAGGACATAATACAATCCGTCCCAGCGGAAGAGAGACACACAGGAATAAAGAAGGTAGATCTAATTAAGGACGCACTTCTTACACAACGGGCCTGGGAATGTTGTGGGATCTGGAAAAGGATCACCTGGCTGTGAGAGTTGAAGTGTAGCAAAACCCAATGACAGTTCCGTGTATGACCCTCTTGGTCTAGTCAGTCTTGTAACGATAAAGGCGAAGATGATTTTCCAGGACGAGTGCTGACGAAAGGAAGGATGGGATGCTCCCCTCCTGGCAAGTCACTGCAGATCCTGGTTGACTTGGCTGGAGGAGTTGCCAAGACTGATGGCCTTTCAAGTTCCCCGATGTTACAAGCGAGAGGAGATGGGGGACGTTATATTATACCAACTACATCGCTTCAGCGATGCCTCTCAGAAGGCATGTGGAGCAGTGTCATATTTGCGCATGATAGGTGCAAAACGGGGAAAGCCACTGTTCTATAATGTATGGCAAAGCAAAGCCAGCTCCCTTGAAACAGCTCACCGCCGCAGTTCTCGCGGTAAACTTCATCGACAGCTAAAGAATAAGCTGGACACTCCGCTAGAAAAGTCAATATTCTGGACAGATAGCGTTATAGTGCTGCAATACATAAGGAACTCAGAGAAATGGTTTTGCATCTTCGTAGTGAACTGCATCATGTTGATCAAAGAGCGGACAATGTCAGAACAATGGAGATATGTGAACTCATCATTAAATCCAGCTGATAACGCTTCCAGAAGCTTATCTGCTGCAGAGATATCCGCAGATTGTCGATGGACGCAGGGACCATTGTTTCTATGGAAAGGGGAACACGAATGGCTGAGTCAGAGTAAGGATGGTCGCAACTGGCATCATGATCCAGAGTTCCTTAATGACAACCATCCAACAGAGCTCTGCATGCGGACGCCCCCCTGAAATACTGCAAAGTTTATGGAACCATTACTCTTCATAGTATTGCCTTCTTAAAGCAGTGGCCTGGATTAGAAGATTCATCCTTTGGCTGAAGCAAGGCCACGAAAATAATCGAATACAGCCGCCATGGCTCTAGGCACATGAGCTCAAACAGATCAAGATGGTGACATTAAGAGTTCTTCAGAGCACAGTGTATGGAGAGGATATGAACATTCTGAAGAGTCAAAGAAAACTACAAAGGAAGTACTCGATCTGTCGACTGGAACCCTTTATGGGTGAGGATGGATTAATCCACATGGGAGGACGGCTGGATCATGCACCGTTGCCTGCTACACATCCTCATACCGAGGGATCATCATATCACAAAACTGATTCTACGAGAGGTTACATACACTTTTCTGTGAGACAGAAGCCATTGTAAACAGCAGACCGTTAACGCCATTGTCAAACAACACATGTGATCTACAGGCACTGACTCCAATGCACCTGATACAACATGAGGATACTAATGACACCCTTACTGACAACAGTGAATCTCAAATGAGAGAAAATGCAATCACAATCTGTAGGTGATAGAGGCACACTCAGTATCTGGCTAACCTGTTCTGGAAACGCTGGCTTCATGAATACGTATTATTGCTTCGCCACCGAAAACGAGATCTGATTCTATGTCGGAATCTCAAACAGGGAGACCTCGTTATTGATACTGATGAAATTCTACCTCGGAAATTATGGAGGTTAGCGAGGATCATAGACACAAAGGTTAGACACGATGGCTCAGGACGACAGGCAACAATTCAAACTGACAAGGGACTGATCAAGCGTCCCTCTAACAAACTCTGTTTCTTGGAGCTCTCCAGTAACTAGACAGGTGGTTCTCAAACTCTGGGTCGCGACCCAAAGTTGGGTCGCGAGATCATTTTTGATGGGTCACAGGGACACAGGAACATTATCATGCTTTCAGTGTTTCAGTGTATTTCAGTTACTTTACTCTGGGTCACGAAGGAATGAAATGTTCCAAATAGGGTCGCTCATGAAAAAGTTTGAGAACCACTGGACTAGACGGATGCAATACCTGAAAGTGAGGAGGCCCATTCCTTCCTGCATGTTGTGTCCAGAAATATTTCCCCTGTGCCTTGGAGGCACGTGAAGGCAGACTCACGTGCCGACACCACAGCAATGTTGGTCAAGACTGCGCAAAAGGAAGGAGTGTTACCACTTGCGGGGAAGGGGAGGAAGTGAAGAAATGAAGATGAAGGGAGGAAGTGAAGGACTAAAGATGAGAAGGTAGAGGAGAAGGTGGGAGAGTGAGTCGTGAGAGTGGAGATAGTGATGTTTACACTAAATGATGCAGACCTATGGGATAGGGCCATAATGGACCCTTGTGATGGTCGGGTGTTGTGGTGCTCGCGACACTCCTAATGGCAGAAGGGTGATCACCACCATCACACACAGATCTGCGTTCTACACCTGTCGCCCACGCTTGTTCACAAAGCCCCCATACGTAAGTGTACAATAGATTAAGTGTGCAGTAGATGGTGCAGTAGACAGGACGTAAAGACATTTGTAATGAGTAGCTGAAAATGATGATACAGACGTGACTGTACAACAAAACAATATTTTTATGGTATTGAACGTTTTATATGATTACAGGCTTGACCGGACTCAGAATAAACTGTACTGTGCGCGGCGTTGGGGTTCATTATACCTGTTACAACGAGCGGCGCCATCAGGCCTCCTCACATTAGAGAGGTGGACAGAATTGGGGTGAAAGAAAGAAGAAAGTCTTGTGTAACAAGGTCACAGGAGGAGCTGAGGCATACAGTTAGCAAGATCAGAAGAGCAATTGACATGAAAATAGCGGGAGATGCAACATTACGACGATGAGAGAGAGACAGAAGACAGTCAATTAGAGCAGAATTGATAAAACGAAAAACTTTTCATTCCACTCTGTCTAAAAGAGAGGTATGAGTGGAACCCCCCAGACATGTGAAGCATACTCCATACATGGACAGACAAGGCCCCTGTACAGTGTTAGCAGCTGGAAGGGTAAGAAAAACCGGCGGAGACAACTCAGAACACCTAACTTCACAGAAGTTGTTTTAGGTTGAGATGAGATGTGAAGTTTCCAGTTTAGATTATAAGTAAAGGATAGACCGAGAATGTTCAGTAGAAGAGGCGGACAGTTGAGTGTAATTGAAGAAGAGGGGATAGTTGCCTGGAAGGTTGTGTTTAGACAGATGGAGGAAATGAGTTTTTGAGGCAATGAACAATACTAAGTTTGCTCTGCCCCAATCAGAAATTTTAGAGAAATCAGAAGTCAGGCGTTCTTTGACTTCTCTGCGAGAAATGTTTTCTTCCTGATTGGTTGGACGTTTACGAAAAGACATTGAAAAGTGCAGAGTGGTATCATTATTGTAGGAGTGGATAGGACAAGAAGTTTGGCTTTTAAGATCATTGATGAATATTAAGAACAGACAGTTCTGTGACAGAACAGAACCTTGAGGAACACCAATGTTAATAGATTTAGGAGAAGAACAGTAGCATTAGAACGGTCAGAAAGGAAACTTGAGATGTACTTACAGAGAGAAGGATAGAAGCTGTAGGAGGATAGTTTGGAAATCCAAGCTTTGTTCCAGACTCTACTAAGGCAACAGCAAAAAGTTTCACCAAAATCTCTAAAAGAGTATGATCAAGACACAGTAAGGAAAGCCAGGAGGTCACCAGCAGAGCGGCCTTGGCGAAACCCATACTGCCAGTCAAATAGGTCGTGAAGTGATAGATGTTTAAGAATCTTCCTGTTGAGGATAGATTCAAAAACTTCAGAGAAGCAGGAAGTTAAAGCAATAAGACGGTAGTTTGAGAGATTAGAACGGTCACCCTGAATGTAGATAAATTTCCAGCAAGAAGGAAAGGTAGATGTTCATAGACGGAATTAAAAGAGTTTGACTAGGCAAGGTACAAGCACAGAGGCACAGTTTTGGAGAACAATAGGAGGGACCCCATCAGGACCATAAGCCTTTGGAGGGTTTAGACCAACGAGGGCATGGAAAACATCAGTCAAGGATTTTAATGGGTAGTATGAAGTAATCAGAGGGTAGAGGAGAGGGAGGAACAATCCCTGAATCATTCAAGATAGTGTTTTTGGCAAAGGTTTGAGTGAAGATTTCAGCTTTAGAAATAGATGAGATAGCAATGGTGCCATCAGGTTGAAATAAAGGAGGGAAAGATGAAGAAGCAAAGTTATTGAAGATGTTTTTGGGGAGGTGTCATAAGTCACGAGGGTAGTTAGAACTTGAAAGATTTTGACACTTTCTATTAAAGAAAAACAGACACTTGTTTAAGTCATGCTGATACATGTTGGTCCGGTTGGACAAGGCCTCTGTTAACTTGCACTATACAGCAAATGAACGGGCCAGGCTTGATACTTTTACATTTTATATGTATATGCACATATATAAACCTTATTTTTCAGTATGATATAGAAATAAATTTTGATATGTAAAATACTAAATAAAAAAATAAAAAAAAACAGGTTTTTTTCTTTGGGGGGGGAGCCATTATGTCAACCCTGGGTAGAGGAGAACTATGCCGTTTCGATAAATTTCACCTATGACATCAATTATGTGGGGATATATTCTGAATTTCTTCATACATTCTATGAGGGATTTTCTTTGCACACTGTCAAAAGCTTTTTTTTGAAGTCTATAGCAATGGTCACTAGTCTTTTTTTTTTTTCATCTTAAAAGATTTTTCGATGTGATAGTTAAGTAAGATTAGGTTGTCTTCTATGTGTCTCTTCTTTGTGAATCCTGCTTGCAATTCATAATCTTGTTTGTGTGCATGTTGTCTTCTATTTTGGTTCTCAGTATTGCCAAGAATATTTTGTATGAAGTGTTTAGGAGAGCAATGGGACGTAGGTCACTCACTGTTATTTTTTTTTTTTTTTTTTTAGTTATGACTGTCTTGGACACCTTCCAGTTCTGTGGTATTTGTTTTTTCTGTAAGAACATTGTTGAAGCACGTCCTTATGGTGTTTACAAAGATTGTTCTGTCTGCTAGTATTTTGAAGAGTTCTCTTTACATGTCTGGTCCAGCAGCCCTATTGTTGGTATATATATATATATATATATATATATATATATATATATATATATATATATATATATATATATATATATATATATATATATATATATATATATATATATATATATGATAAATAGATATAAATAGACAGATAGATAGATAGATAGATTTAAAGGCCTGTAGAATTTGTTTTGGAGGTCTGGGAGTTTCATGTTGCTGATACTGGATGAGGTATCTGATTTTATGGTTGATAAGTGTTCCGATAAGTGTCTATGTAAGTTTAAGAGTCTGCCCTTGTATTGTCATGTGTATATTACTCGGGTCATGTAGCATGAAGTCTATAACATAAGCTTCTCTATTCTCTTGGTTCCATATCTCTTTTATGTAGCGTTATAATTGTCATACAGGGTTATTTCTTTGTTTATATTTTCTTGTCCCCTCACGTAGTTTATTTGTTTCCATAACTGCATGTTTGAATTTTTTGTGATTTCTAATCTTGTCAGTGATTATTATCTCATGTTTGTGTGTTGCCTCCTTTATTTCTTTAACTCTGAACTTTTGAGAAAAGTATAGTTGTTTTAGTCTCTCTTTCTCCTCAAGGTTTGTTGCTCTTCTGGCCAGTCTGTTGTATTCTTTTTTTTTTTTTTTTTTTTACATTTCTTATGCTGCTTATGATCCATAATGGTTCCGATTGTACCGTAGAATCAGCTGATTACTTGTACACGGCGATCCCTGATTGGCGGGAAGTACGGCTATAGATAAAAGAATATTTTGAAAAGTAAAATAAAAGAGCATCACATATCTCTCCAAATCAACTTGTATAAGGAATCTAGTTTTTTCAAATAAAATTTAAAATCTACAACACACTCCAGCTGTAGAATCAGGCACAGGTATCTTTGTATTTATACCCATGTGTTGTTTACTAACGGAGCCGCCGATTTCGTGGCTCTAAGCCTTCCTCCTTCAGGCAGTGCATCACCAGCGGGGCCAGATTCGAGCAGGAGGAGACGTGAGGAGCCCCGTGTGTGGAGGTATTGTCTGGGTGTGGGAGAGGCACGGAGAGGTGTACGGCGACACGAGGGTGACGGTGGCTGAGGTGCCAAGTCAGCTGTCAGGGTGGTGGTGAGTGCCTGGTGAAGTAATGCATAATTTGGGTTCGGTTATGGAAAGACATGTGTAGGGTTGTGATGGTAGTGATTCAGAAGTTTCATATAATAGTAGTGGTGTGGTGATGGAGTGATGCAATAATGAATTGCTGTTTACTAAAATAATGTTGATGAAAGTCTTGTGGTGAGGGAGTGATCCAATAATGAACTGCTGTTTACGAAAATAATGTTGATAAAAGGCCTAAGTGTAAAGGTAAGTATATACTTTAAATTGTAAGATGAAATATTTCTTTCAGCACCCTTCGCAATGATATATATATATATATATATATATATATATATATATATATATATATATATATATATATATATATATATATATATATATATATATATAATATCGGTAAAATTGCAGTTTAACACAGTACACCCTATCTTGCTTTTCTCTTCCCCTATTCCCAACAACCTTGGGGACCTTGTGGGAAAGTGGGTTTTTTGGGTGAGGAAATCCAAAATGAGTAATTTTTGACATTTTTGAAAAGTCTAAGGATGAGAAACGGCATATTTTGAAAACGGGAAATTTCTAGGCTATCCTAACCAACCAAACCAGGGGGAGCTTCACCTATCCCCTGGATCCCTGGTTTAAGGTCACTAACCTAACCTAACAATACTGGTATTTGTTAATGTTAACAATAATGCCATGTTACTTTGCCTTTGAAAACTGACATGATGATATAGTATACTTAATGTAGTGTACGTCTGTAAAAGATTTAGACAGCGCCCTCATAAAGTAAACTCACAAATCCACATTGAAAACAGAGGTGTCTCCCAGAGCCAATGGGAAGTTTTCGGAACTAAACCGCTAGATGTCGTTGCTGCTCATCTAACTGTAGGAAAGAGAGCTAAGATATTGTTGTAGTAAATCTCAGGTGCATAAAGATGCATAGAACATTGGTTATCATGATACTATTGAAATGATGTATTGACTTTTCAATATCTGGTATGGATAATATTGAGAGAATGTAGTCAAATTAATTATTTTTTGTGTGATTATCAAGTAAACTGTTAGCATTATCTTAAATAAAGCATATTACAAGTATAAAAACTATTGATTTGGACAACAAAAAAATATAAAATCACACAGTACTATATAGTATGACACAACCTACTCAGTAACATCATGATATATGGCTCTAGTTCTTTTTTTTTTGTGGGGATTTTAGCATCCCTCTCACGAAGTGAGCAACAAGGCAAAGTAATCGAGAACCAAAGCAAACATCTCTCAGGCGATCCTTGAGTGATGGGAGAGGAGTACAGGAAACTTTTTCACCAGTTTTGTAATGATGCCATTGTGTTGTGTCCCTCAATGTGCCATTCAATGTGGGGGGCCACCAATTCCCACAAGAAGCTGGAATGAGGAAACTGTGGGAAGTTGCTATAAAGAGGGACAAGTGGAGCATTACTATCACCAGGACACTTGAGTTGCCATTTTTTTTTTTTTATTAAAATTGCCATTTCCATAAACTAGGAAGGAGATCTATGTAATCTGGACTTTTGACTGTCACAGACATGTTGCCTTTATGTTTACTGTCATTTAGATTAAGACTTTTCCAATCAAGAGTGTATTCATTTGGAAATTTTAAGATGACCAAATAAATCTAAATGACGATTCACTAGAAAATCAACTTATATACATTTGTTCATGAAAAGAGTTTGATTTTACTTGTGTTACTACTTAGAAGGGATTACGTAGAAAAATATGTTATATAAGCCCATTGCATCTTCATGTAAATAGAATAACACTGTAGGTATATCTGATATTGCTTGTATGTGAGAGAAGAGTTTGTGTCTGTGCTGCCACCTGGTGACAACCACTAATTCTGAAAACTCCCCATTCCACAATTTGTGTGTAAAGTACAGCTTCTTCCACACACTGAACCCTGGAATCTTACTATACCCTTTAGGAAGTAGTTCATATGTGAGTGAAATATATAAAAAGTTTTTTTTGTCCATACATAAGCTCAGCTTGTTCATTGTATTGAAACTATGAATGATAAGCATTTTATTATGAGGCACATTTTATTTGCAAGATATATGAGGGACACTACAAGGGTATTATTCTGTGCTGCCCCATGAGGGAGGGTGTCACGGTGCCATGTGGCCCATGCCAGTTAGATTCCAGCCATCATCATAGAAATTTTGGAAGATTATGATCTACATTTCTTGTTATGCCTTTGAAAAATGGTAGCTTTTATCTTCACAGCCTAGAGGTTTGGCACTATTTCCTCTCTTAGTGAATGTCAATGTACCGTATTTCTTAGTATGTGACAATTTCAGATGCTGGCTGTGAGGAATAGCGTGTGGCTGCTGTGGTACATACTGGTTAGGTTAGGTGATGCCAAGTTTGGTTAATGTCCTTAACGGGGAGTACAGGGCAGACGTGGGCATGATTATGATTACTAATCAGAAAAATCATAATCCTTGGCTCTGATTACATAATCATAATCAAATCTTAATTAAAAAGTAGATAACTCATGTAATCATAAGCAAATCATAATCATATTTTTCTTGGTAATAATCAGTGATTAAGATTTGATTATTGTGATTACTTCTTTATAATTTCCATGAAGCACTTAGCTTTCAAGTCCAAGTATGTTTTGAAAGCTTAGCACCATCTCATGTTTTTACTTGCTTGTCTCCCATGATATACAAGTATCAGTCAAATGCATACAAAACCTACACGTGTTTCAGCAGACTTGAAATGCAGTACTGGTAAGAAAAGATCACTAGGCTGGTATGGGAGTGCACAGCCTCAGGGTTACATATGAAACATGTCTGTAATCACTGTAATGTGTGTATCAATCATGAAACTGTCTATCATTGTGTGTGAGTGACTATGTGTGTGTGTGTTGTAGTACTGTATTACCCAACACGTTTGTACATGCATATGCTGCTGGCTACATAAGGCAAACAACACATTTGTACATGTACACATTGCTGCCTTATTTAAGGTAGACAGCTGATAGACTCATCACTCCACTCCACTCCTCAACAAGTTCATATCTAGATCATCATGGCAAAACCAGTACTGGATCATTTTCATGGCAGCTTCAAGCCAGATCCTATTACTCAAGTGAAACTGAAATGCAAGCACTTTGACAAGGTTGTTAGTGATAACATTTGACTTCTAATTTCCATACTCACATGAAGGTGAGGTAACATGTAATTGAATCTTGTCATCACCTTCATAACAAACTACCCACACTGCAGAAAAGATTTGTGCCACATTCACCAAAATCATCACTAGCTTTAACCTAGAAACAAAGATTTTGACAATTGTAACCGACAGTGCCAACAATATGCTTAAACCATTTGTGACACTTCCCAGTCTGGACAATGTGGACAGTAATCAAGACAGTGAAAGCAAAGAGGAGAATGACTACCTTTGACATTCCTGATAACAATGGAAAGTTCCTTAAGTTATTGCCTGGGAATGTCAGATGTTTTGTTCATACTTCACAATTTTTTTTTTTTTTTTATGTAGGAAGGACACTGGCCAAGGGCAACAAAAATCTAATAAAAAAAAATGCCCACTGAATTGCCAATCCCATAAAAGGGTCAAAGCAGTAGTCAAAAATTGATGAATAAGTGTCTTGAAACCTCCCTCTTGAAGGAATTCAAGTCATAGGAAGGTGGAAATACAGAAGCAGGCAGGGAGTTCCAGAGTTTACCAGAGAAAGGGATGAATGATTCAGAATACTGGTTAACTCTTGCATTAGAGAGATGGACAGCATAGGGGTGAGAGAAAGAAGAAAGTCTTGTGCAGCGAGGCTGTGGGAGGAGGGGAGGCATGCAGTTAGTAAGATCAGAAGATCAGTTAGCATGAAAATAACAGTAGAAGACAGCTAGAGATGCAACATTGCGATGGTGAGAGAGAGGCTGAAGACAGTCAGTTAGAGGAGAAGAGTTGATGAGACGAAAAGCATTTGATTCCACCCTGTCTAGAAGAGCACTATGAATGGAACCGCCCCCAGACATGTGAAGCATACTCCATACATGGACGGATAAGGTCCTTGTACAGAGTTAGCAGCTGGGGGGGGTGAGAAAAACTGGCAGAGACGTCTTAGAACGCCTAACTTCATAGAAGCTGTTTTAGCTAGAGATGAGATGTGAAGTTTCCAGTTCAGCTTATAAGTAAAGGACAGACCAAGGATGTTCAGTGTAGAAGAGGGGGACAGTTGAGTGTCATTGAAGAAGAGGGGATAGTTGTCTGGAAGGTTGTGTCGAGTTGATAGATGGAGGAATTGAGTTTTTGAGGCATTGAACAATACCAAGTTTGCTCTGCCCCAATCAGAAATTTTAGAAAGATCAGAAGTCAAGTGTTTTGTGGCTTCCATGCGTGAAATGTTTACCTCCTGAAGGGTTGGACGTCTATGAAAAGACGTGGAAAAGTGCAGGGTGGTATCATCAGCGTAGGAGTGGATAGGACAAGAAGTTTGGTTTAGAAGATCATTAATGAATAAGAAGAAGAGAGTGGGTAACAGGACAGAACCCTGAGGAACACCACTCTTAATAGATTTAGGAAAAGAACAGTGACCGTCTACCACAGCAGCAATAGAACGGTCAGAAAGGAAACTTGAGATGAAGTTACAGAGAGAAGGATAGAAGCCGTAGGAGGGTAGTTTGGAAATAAAAGCTTTGTGCCAGACTCTATCAAAAGCTTTTGATATGTCCAAGGCAACAGCAAAGGTTTCACCAAAATCTCTAAAAGAGGATGACCAAGACTCAGTAAGGAAAGCCAGAAGATCACCAGTAGAGCGGCCTTGACGGAACCCATACTGGCGAGCAGATAGAAGGTTGTGAAGTGATAGATGTTTAAGAATCTTTCTGTTGAAGATAGATCCAAAAACTTTAGATAGGCAGGAAATTAAAGCAATAGGATGGTAGTTTGAGGGATTAGAACAGTCACCCTTTTTAGGTACAGGTTGAATGTAGGCAAACTTACAGCAAGAAGGAAAGGTAGATGTTGACAGACAGAGCTGAAAGAGTTTTACTAGGCAAGGTGCAAGCACTGAGGCACAGTTTCGGAGAACAATAGGAGGGACCCCATCAGGTCCATAAGCCTTCCAAGGGTTTAGGCCAGTGAGGGCATGGAAAACATCATTGCGAAGAATTTTAATACAGTCGTACCTCGGTACTCGACCGCCTCTATACTCGACCAAATTGGTGCTCGACCAAAAAATTCGAGTAGAAAATGCATCGGACCTCGAACAGATTTTCGGTACTCGACTAGCCGAGTCGACCCGAACGCGCTCCTCGGCCCTTCTCGGCCCTTCTCGGCCAGCGGGTAAGCATCAGTTCGACTCAGACCGCCAGCGGAGTAAGACGTACGCAGTTTGTTCGAGTATTTCTTCCCAGATTTAAACTTTTTCGTGTTGCTCTAGCCCTTAATAATGGGTCCAAAGAAAGACAGTGATAAGGGGAAGGCAAAGAGGAAAACAGTGAGGACCACTAAGGCAGAAGCAACTGACAATGGACAGGTTCCTTCTTAAAGAAAAGAGGAAGGCTACTGCCCAGCCAGATTCACCTCCACGGAAGAGAGAGAGAAGGGAGAAAACCCCTGAAGGCGCGTTACCTAGCGTCATCATTATTTATCTTTATCATGTACTGCTTGTGCACATTTACGTTTTATTGTTGTTTAGATACACGTTCTTATAATATTTTAGGTATTTTTCTTAATGGTAAGAACGGATTAAAATACTTTCCATTATTTCTTATGGGAAAATTGGTTTCGGTGTTCGAACAAATCGGTGCTCGACCACCACCTCAGAACGGATTATGGTCGAGTACCGAGGTACGTCTGTAGGTGGCATGAAGTAGCCCAGAATCGTCCAAGGTAGAGTTTTTAGCAAAGGTTTGAGTGAAGAGTTCAGCTTTAGAAATAGATGTGATAGCAATGGTGCCATCTGGTTGAAATAAAGGAGGGAAGGAAGAAGAAGCAAAGTTATTGGAGATATTTTTGGCTAGATGCCAGAAGTCACAAGGGGAGTTGGATCTTGAAGGGTTTTGACACTTTCTGTTAATGAAGGAGTTTTCGGCTAGTTGGAGAACAGACTTGGCATGGTTCCGGGCAGAAATATAAAGTGCATGAGATTCTGGTGATGGAAGGCTTAAGTACCTTTTGTGGGCCACCTCTCTATCATGTATAGCACGAGAACAAGCTGTGTTAAACCAAGGTTTAGAAGGTTTAGGACAAGAAAAAGAGGGAGGAGTGTACGCCTCCATGCCAGACACTATCACCTCTGTTATGCACTCAGCACACAAAGACAGGTCTCTGACACAGAAGCAGTAGTCATTCCAAGGAAAATCAGCAAAATACCTCCTCAGGTCCCCCAACTAGCAGAGGCAAAACGCCAGAAGCACCTTCGCTTAGGGGGATCCTGAGGAGGGATTGGAGTGATAGGACAAGATACAAATATGAGATTGTGATTGGAGGAGCCCAACAGAGAAGAAAGGGTGACAGCATAAGCAGAAGGATTAGAGGTCAGGAAAAGGTCAAGAATGTTAGGCGTATCTCCAAGACAGTCAGGAATACAAGTAGGGTGTTCACCAATTGCTCTAGGTCGTGGAGGATAGCAAAGTTGAAGGCTAGTTCACCAGGATGGTCAGTGAAGGGAGAGGAAAGCCAAAGTTGGTGGTGAACATTGAAGTCTCCCAGAATGGAGATCTCTGCAAAGAGGGTCAGAATGTGCTCCACTTTGGAAGCTGAATAGTCAAAGAATTTCTTATAGTCAGAGGAGTTAGGTGAGAGGTATACAGCACAGATAAATTTAGTTTGAGAGTGACTCTGTAGTCGTAGCCAGATGGTGGAAAACTCGGAAGATTCAAGAGGGTGGGCACAAGAGCAGGTTAAGTCATTGCGCACATAAAAGCAGCATCCAGCTTTGGATCGAAAATGAGGATAGAGAAAGTAGGAGGGAACAGAAAAGGGGCTACTGTCAGTTGCCTCAGACACCTGAGTTTCAGTGAGGAAAAGGTGAAAGATGGGCTCAAAGAAGCAGGGCCTGTATGAGGAGTCATTGGAAAAAGCCTCACGTCTAGTATCACACATTCGTCATTCACCACTGGCATCTGACATTCTTGAAGGGGAATGCAGACCTCAGGCCAAAAATGCAACCCGATGGAACAGCAGTAATAAGATGCTTCACTCCCTTCTGAATATTGATCCAGAAAAGCTTGATCAGTTAAACTGTCCAGTAAAGCTAACCAAATATGAACTTAATCTCATCAAGGAAATAACAGGCATCTTGATACCATTTGAAGTAGCAACTCTAGAGTGTCAGGGAAAGAATGTTGTAACGTCAAGCAAAGTAATTTCATGCATTCATGGATTGAAAGCTGAGCTTGAACAACTGTCACAGAGATACAAGTCAAAGATGATTACTACTCTCAAAAGCTCAGTCAAGAAAAGATTGAAGATCTTTGAAGACATGGAGATATTTCAGCTGGCCTCTCTCCTAGATCCACGCTTTAAGATGGACTGGTGCTCACCAGAAGAAGTCATGTTCATGAAATCCCTACTGAAGTCTAAAGTAGATGAAATTATGCCTACTACCACTGAAGAAAAGGGTTCCCTTCAGGAAAATATGGAGGCCCCTTCAAAGAAGTGCAAGCTGTTCAGATCCATGACACCATCAGCATTAATGAGCTCTCCCCTCTGTACATTAACATCAACTTTATCACAAGTAGACTCCTACCTGAGTCAGCCATGAACAGAGGATGACAGTGATCCCCTTCTCTTCTGAGAACAGAATCACTCAACATTACCTCAACTAACTATACTGGCTCTCCGATATCTGTGTATCCCAGCATCATCAGCTCCAGTTGAGAGACTTTTCTCAATTGCTGGGAAAGTCTTTCATCCTGAATGATGCAGAATGATTGATGTTCACTTTGAGGAGTTGATGTTTATTAAGTGTAACCAACACATAGTAAATTAGACCTTACATGAGAAATAATCTAGCCTATAACAAGTCATGTGTATAACAAGTTCTATATTTTTCAAAGAGAAATACTTTATTTTCATTATTGCTGTGAAAGCCTGTGATCGTGATTTGAAATAAATTCATAGAAGTAATGTATTATGTACTGTAAAGCAAAAACAAGTAAAGCCTCTTACACACAATGTATGTTTTTAATACTATTAGTTAGTAAGTGATTTAAGCAGTTATATTACTGTGCTCAAATATGGAACAGTGCACCAAATAGATATAGTTTGTTACCTATTTAGGCATTGTACTTAATCATTGCTAATCATTATCTTTTTATAAATAATCACAGTGAAATGTGATTATAATCATAATCAAATCCTAATCATGTACAAAAAGAAAAAAATAATCATAATAAAAAGTAGCAAAACTAAAGCAATCATAATTTAATCACAATCAAAAAAGTATTCCAGACCAAAATCAAATCATAATAATTTTTTTATAATCATGCCCATGTCTGGTACAGGGGAGCAAAGTCCCCCCAGTTAGGTTAGATTAGATAATGCTAGGTTATGTTAGTGTTCTTAAGGGGGCTCCAGGGGGCAGCAAAGCCCCCCACCAGTTAGGTTCGAAATTTCCCCACTTGTCAAAGCATGGCATCCAATCCTTAAACTTTTTTTCATGAATGTCCAAATTTGCCCTAATTTGGCTTCCCCCCCATAAAACCTTGTTCTCCACGTTCAGCCAATAGGTGGGCTGTATTCTACAATGTGGGAGGGAAGAGCTTGATTTTGAATCAGTCTTGGGCGATGGCTTACTGCTGTGGCTGTGAGTGATATTTGGCTGCTGACAGATATTTCCATAACTAGGGAGATAGTGGAACAGGAGATAGATAGGCTAAAAAAGTTCAAGTCACCAGGACCTGATGAAATATATCCCAGAGTACTTAAGGAATGTAAAGAGATTATTAGTGAGCCGTTACTTTCTGTCTTTAGGAAATCACTGGAGTCAGGTGAGGTACCAGTAATGTGGAGGCAGGCTAATGTAGTACCCATCTTTAAGAAAGGAGATAAAACTTTAGCGTCTAATTATAGACCTGTCAGCTTAACTTCAGTTGTAGATAAAATGTTAGAGTCAATAATAGCGAGGAACATTAGGGAACATTTAGACAAACGTAACTTGATAAATCAGTCACAGCATGGCTTCACGAAGGGGAAGTCTTGCCTGACAAACTTGTTAAGTTTTTACAGTAAGGTGTACAGTAGATAATGGTGATAGTTATGATATCTTATATATGGACTTTAGTAAAGCATTTGACAAGGTACCCAATCAAAGGCTCCTGAGAAAGGTTAGGGCACACGGGATAGATGGGAAGGTGTTAGGCTGGATAGGGTCATGGCTTGATAACAGGTGACAGAGAGTGGTAATAAACGGCTCGAAATCCGAGTGGGGTCATGTAATTAGTGGGGTGCCACAGGGATCAGTATTAGGGCCATTGTTATTTCTAATATATATCAATGACTTGGATAGTGGAATTAGTGATGTTAGTAAATTTGTAGATGACACAAAGATAGGTAGATTAATTAGGTCAGAATTGGATGCCATCGCCTTGCAGGCAGACTTAGATAGAATGAATGAATGGACGGATAGATGGCAAATGCAATTTAATATCAATAAATGCAAAGTGCTTAGCGTAGGTAGAGGAAACCCACACAATAGGTACACATTAAACAACCAAACTCTGGTAGGTACAGGGTACGAGAAAGATTTAGGAGTTATAGTTAGCTCTGAACTCCGTCTAGGGAAACAATGCATAGAAGCCAGAAACAAGGCAAATAGGGTACTAGGATTCATTTTTAGGAGTGTTAAAAGTAGAAGGCCGGAAGTAATATTAAAGTTATACTTGGCGCTGGTCAGACCTCATCTAGACTACACTGTGCAGTTCTGGTCCCCACATTACAGGAAAGATATAGGTCTATTAGAATCAGTACAGAGGAGAATGACTAAAAGGATACAGGGGATAAGGAGTATTCCTTATGAGGCGAGGTTGAAGCTGTTAAATTTACATTCTCTAGAGAGACGTAGGTTAAGAGGGGACCTGATAGAAGTCTTTAAGTGGTATAAGGGTTATAACAAGGGAGATGTAAGCAAAATTCTTAGGATCAGCAACCAGGGTAGAACAAGAAATAACAGGTTCAAGCTTTAAAAATTTAGGTTTAGGAAGGAGATAGGAAAAAATTGGTTCTCAAATAGAGTGGTAGATGAGTGGAACGGACTCAGTAATCATGTTGTTAGTGCTAGGACACTAGAGAGCTTTAAGAGAAGATTAGACAAGTTTATGGATGGGGATAACAGATGGAAATAGGTAGGTGTGTTTCATACAGGGACTGCCACATGTAAGCCTGGTCACTTCTTGCAGCTTCCCTTATTTCTTATGTTCTTATGTTCTTATGAGTGCGATTACTTTGAGGCAATAAGGAAATCTCACAGTAATAACGAAGCTTAGCCACCTCCAATTCTTCCTACTGAGGACTCCAGTGATGAGGAAGTACAGGAGGACCAATAAGATAGGTTACGTTCAGTTGATTAGGTTAAGTTAGGTTTAGTTAGGTTAGGTTCATTTAGTTAGGTTGGAGGTTTAGTTAGGTTAGATTAGGTTAGATGTAGTTAGGTTAGATTGAGTGTAGTTAAGCTTTGTTTTTTTTTTGTGTCATGCATGAAGACAAAACTACATTTTTCTGGTATGTTTTGGTGTTTTTTGGATGAATCTCTGCTTGTTTTAATTGCAAGTCATTGGTTTATGTGTGTGTGGGATATTTAATAAAAAACATTGATTTGCAGCAGAAAGTTACAAAATTCATTTAGAGCACATCAAAATCTACCAGAAAAATATAGTTTCATCCAAAAATGTTAGACAGGTGCACTTATATAAATCTACCACATTACCTAACCTAACTTAAACTATCTGGTGGGACTTTGCCCTCCCTGTACCCTCCTTAAGGATTCTAGTGTAACCTAACCTAACTTAATATTACCTAATCTAATGAAACCTAACATTACCTAACCCAACCGAAACCATCCAGGAGGCTTCGTCTCCCCTCTGGATCCCCCTTATTGATACTGATCTATCCTAATATTCCACTAGCACACCACACTAACAAGAATTATTTGGAAGTACTCACAAAATTAAGATTTACAGATCCCTGAGTTTCCCACTATAGCACAGGCAAAAGTTGAGTAGACACAAATCCCAACCTGTGCATCTGTCTGAAGCCATGATGAAGGTAGAATTGACATGGCAAATCCCCTGCTACCTTTGATATCCCTCATGAAGGGTTCCACATAAACTAATTCCAAACTACACAGGCTATTTGAATTACTAGCACTACACACAGTACAAATGTCACACATAAAGCCTTTTCTGATTACTTTTTTTTTTTTTTTTTTTTTTTTGCAGGAGGGACACTGGCCAAGGGCAACAAAAATTCAATAAAAAATAAAAAAAAACCCACTGAAATGCCAGTCCCATTAAAGGGTCCAAACCAGTATTCTAAAATTGAAGGATTAGTCTTGAAACCTCCCTCTTGAAGGAATTCAAGTCATAGGAAGGTGGAAATACAGAAGCAGGCAGGGAATTCCAGAGTTTACCAGAGAAAGGGATGAATGATTGAGAATATTAGTTAACTCTTGCATTAGAGAGGTGGAAAGAAAAGAGGTGAGAGAAAGAAGAAAATCTTGCGCAGCGAGGCCGCTGGAGGAAGGGAGGTTTGCAGTTAGCAAAATCAGAAGAGCACTTACCATGAAAATAGCAGTAGAAGGCAGCTAGAGATGCAACATTGCAGCATTGAGAGAGAGGCTGATGACAGTCAGTTAGAGGAGAGGAGTTGATGAGATGAAAAGCTTTTGATTCCACCCTGTCTAGAAGAGCACTATGAGTGGAAACCCATGACATGTGAAGCATACTCCATACATGGATGGATAAGGCCCTTGTACAGAGTTAGCAGCTCGGGGGTGGTGAAAAAAAACTGGCAGAGATGTCGCAGAACATCTCCTAACTTCATAGAAGCTGTTTTAGCTAGAGATGAGATGTCAAGTTTCCAGTTCAGATTATAAAAAAAAAAGGACAGACTGAGGATGTTCAATGTAGAAGAGGGGGACAGTTGAATGTCATTGAAAAAGAAGGGATGGTTGTCTGGAAGGTTGTATTGAATTGATAGATGGAGGAATTAAGTTTTTGAGGCATTGAACAATACCAACTTTGATCTGCCCCAATCAGAAATTTAAGAAAGTTCAGAAGTCAGGTGTTCTGTGGTTTCCCTACATGAAATGTTTACTTCCTGAAGTGTTGGACGTCTATGGAAAGATGTGGAAAAGTGCAGGGTGGTATCATCAGCATAAGAGTGGATTGGACAAGAAGTTTGGTTTAAAAGATCCTTGATGAATAAGAGAGTGGGTGACAGAACCCTGAGGAACACCACTGTTAGTAGATTTAGGAGAACAGTGACCATCTATCACAGCAGCAATAGAACAGTCAGAAAGGAAACTTGAGATGAAGTTACAGAGAGAAGGATAAAAGCCGCAGGAGGGTAGTTTGTAAATCAAAGCTTTGTGCCAGACTCTATCAAAAGCTTTTGATATATCCAAGGCAACAGCAAAAGTTTCACCAAAATCTCTAAAAGAGGATGATCAAGACTCAGTAAGGAAAGCCAGAAGATCACCAGTAGAGTGGCCTTGATGAAACCCATACTGGTGATCAGATACAAGGTTTTGAAGTGATAGATGTTTAAGAATCTTCCTGTTGAAGATAGATTAAAAAAATTTAGGATAGGCAGGAAATTAAAGCAATAGGACAGTAGTTTCAGGGATTAGAATGGTCACCTTTTTTAAGAACAGGCTGAATGTAGGCAAACTTCCAGCAAGAAGGAAAGGTAGATGTTGACAGAGTTGCATCCATTACAACAAAAATATCATTTAATAATACAATGGTGAATAAAATGCCTGCTACATGACTTGTTATTGTGGTGACATAATGCAATTACCCTACCTGCATACTAACATAACACACACACACAGTACCAATTGAACCAGCACAGGATTGAGAGGAAGGACAAGAGCGAGGAAATCGAAAAATTTTGAAAATTTGTTTGCAAGTTGTTTTATGCACCACATGGTGTAACCAATAGAAATGTTCCAAATGATATCTACAACTCTAGTGTGATAGTAAGTGCTATGAGTGTATTGTGTTAACTGCACTAGAACCATAATATCTAATTGGCATCTGGGAAGAAAATTACTAAGATTGTTTCCAAAGTAGTATTCTTACCAAGCAAGCTTCCAAGATCCTGACAGCAAGCTCACTTTCAGAAAGTTGCACCTTACAGAAGCTCCAGTCATTAATAAAATTCTTGATTAATGAACTTATTTGGTTATTATCAAGTAACTTATCATTAACCTCTGCAGGATTCACGAAGATGAGAGGAGCAGCCTTTAGGGCCATAGTGGCCCTATTTACCCTAATTCTCCTCATCGGGGAAGTCAAGGGTCAAGCCAAGTCAAAGCCAATCACAACCCACCTCACTGCCAAATGGCCTGACTCACCCCTGTTACTAGAGACCTCCGAGTACATGGCAGAGGAGAGCTTGGCCACCTTCTGGGGGTTCGTGGAGGCCATAGCGGAGATGGATGCTAATGCCTACAGGAAAAGTAAGTCTTTGTATATAGTTGAGAAGAAAAGAAAGGAGGAAAGACAGTCAAGGCTTCTGTAATCAGCTAAAAAAAAGAAAAAAAAATCAACAATGCTGTATTTTCCACCATATAAGATGCATTTTTTTATTAAACAATATTATACCCCAATGGTTAGGTTTTGGCAGGGGTAGGTTATTGATACAAATAACACCCAAAACTCCTCCGTTTGACACAGCAGTTTCTAGAATGAAATATAAACACAGTCATCCTTCATTAACCACACTTTCAGTTTCCATGGTTTCATTTTTGTACAGATTCATGCCAGCCACCAATTCAAATCACTTCTGATAACTGAGAAGAGAGAGAGAGAAGATAGGCAACCTTTTAGTGTTTATCATTTTTTAATTGATAAAACTTTACCTAAAGTTTTGGGGGCTCAAGGGTGTTCTTAAGGGGGGGACACTAATTTTCCACTGATCTTCCTTATCCATGTGTGTGTCTGTTACCTAACCCCTGTGGATAATGAGAAATGACTGTGTTTATAAACTGTTAGATGATTATTACAAATAAAGATAATGTTAAAATATAAAATTAATGTGAAGTTTGTTACAGTATTGTGTTGATGTAGGTACGAGATGGCCATCGTCTAACTATACATGGTGAGAACGATAGACAGGTGATTCACCCTCATCTTGATGCATGGTTAAGCATAAACCTAAACCAGTTTTGTCCACTTCTAAGACAAGGAATCATATTTTTGTAACTTATGGGCACAGCAGTTTTTTTTTAAATGGACATTGCCATATAGCAACAAAATAAAAGGCCCTCTGAGTTGCCAGTCCCTAAAGAAAGGTCAAAAGGATCATCTAAAATTAGAGAATAAGTGTCTTGAAACCTCCCTCTCGAAAGAGTTCAATTCATAGGAGGAAGGAAATACAGAAGCAGGCAGGCTGGCTTACCAAGTGCCAGTTGGTGTATTGTTATTCTTTCTCTTCTTGCTGACCCAGTGACTTGATCAGTAACACCATTGCAAAGGAGAATGATAAGCACTTTTAATGCCACTTCCTTCATGATTCTAGATCATATATTAATGGAAATGTGACTTCAGAATAAGTAACTTTTTTTTCTTTAAAATTAGTTTTCTTAAGTTTTCCTGAATATATCTTGCCAAATTATAGGTAGATATTATACTCCAGTGCATCTTATATGGTAGAAAATATGATAATTCTATAGACATATGGGTGTTTGGTTGTGTTATCACATTATTTTCACTTTGATAGAATAAATAACGAATAATATGCCAGCATACCTCGTGACTGATAAATATAAGTCAGCATGATACAACAGCACACATTAATCATCACTTCCATCCATCCCTTCAGAGACAGACAAGGAGAAGTTTGAGGACACACTGACAACTGCCTCACACTTCCTGCTTCCCTCACAGCTGCGCATCCTCAAGTTTGCCCTGTCAGTGCGTGCATTCTCCCCAAAAATTGAAATGTTCCGCCAGATAGTCATAGACCGCAGCCTTCCAACCCCAGAGGAGTGTGGTGCTGTGGTGGATGTGGGTGGCCAGCTGGTCTGTGATGTGGCCAAGGTGAAGAAGTTGGTGGAGGAGGGAGGAGGGGATAAACCAGTGGTGTATGAAGTGGATCACCATTTTCCAGGCGGAGAGAATGCCAAGGTGCGTATTGAAATGTGATGCCTCTGTACAGGGAAGGTAGTATGTATAGGGATTTGCTTGTAATCATTTCTATAAATTATAAGTTCTTTAGTGACAAAAAGGCATGAATGATATAAACAGTAATGGGTTTCAAGTGACTGTACTAGATATGAGTTTTTTTTTTTTTTTTTAAGGATATCTGTATGTGTTAGCCACATGTTCCCTAAGACACTTTTCCCACCTGCCTTAAGTAATAACAAGTGTGAGGGAGAGTCATAACACCTGGAACATAAATAGAAAAGTTGAGAATTCATCTTTTTATGTCTGTATGTGTTAATTCTCTTAAAAATACAGTTGATATTTCTTTAAGTAGTAACAGATGGAAGAGAGTCTTATAAAGCTAACACTTGTTGCATGATTAGCATGAGTGATGTCTTGTCTGGACAGGTTGTGGCAGTGCTGTATGCAGAGTTAGGGTCGCCTGAGTTCCCAGCCTTCCACCAAGTGCTGAAGGAGCTAGCCATTGCTGGGAGAGTAGACTACATCCTCCGCCATAGAGTCCAAGTAAGCATTGTGTGGTGTTGATGTGTGTGTCATAATGTACTGTATTTGTGTTTTGTATCTTTCATCATTTCATATAACATCTATAATATCCCTTTTTTCTATTGATCTATCTCTGTGTACATTTTTTTCCTTCCCTTAGTTTGTAGTGTTTTCTTCTTTCTTTTCTGTTTGCAGTTTATGAATGTTAAGCATTAGTTTTATTGTTATATTTATTGATCTTACTATAGCATATATTTTTTTATCTACTACAGTGTATAGTGTTTTTACTCCTGGAAGAACGTTTGGGTGTTGGCCAAATAGGGGAATTCCCTATGAGCTGCATTGCCATGTCTCTACGGGACCAATTATCAGTTTAACACCCTGGTGGAAAGGACAGGCGACCATCTTACCCCTCTCTCTCTCTCTCTCTCTCTCTCTCTCTCTCTCTCTCTCTCTCTCTCTCTCTCTCTCTCTCTCTCTCTCTCTCTCTCTCTCTCTCTCTCTCTCTCTCTCAATATTGTATGATACTGTGTGAATAGTTTTTCTTTAATTTCTTTGTTCGTGGTAATTGTTTTGCATAATCTTGATTTGGGGCAGAGCAAATTGATCACACTGTCGTCTCACTCACATTAGTGCCTTCATCTGTTGGAGCTATTGCTGTGGAGAATGCAATGATAGGACCTCTATTGGCTCTTCTCTTCTAAAAATACTTACTCTTGTTGTAAATAAGTTATTTCTCCCAGCTGTGAAGAACACGCAAGCACTTGGGAGTTGCTTCCATCGTGGGAGTGTCCCTCGAGAGGCTGAGCCACCCCTCCTTCTGACCAGAGTCACCTGACCCTACTAATAAACACCCTGGGTGCTTGACCTAAATGACAATGCCACAAAGCTATGGTGTCAAATGTGATATTTATGTAAAATCCAGACTATTTATCATCTCAAAACCCAAACCATTCATAACACTGCATGGTTTGATGAGCTAAATAATCCATACTTAGTACTTGAATTTCAGTAAAAGGTAAAAAAGAAAGATATATCTAAAAGAAATTGTGTGATGTGGCAGAGTAGCTAATGGATCTTGGCCAATGCCTAAACGTTCTTTGGAGGATAAAAAGAATATGATGTGTTTGCAAACTGAATTAGTTCATGTTTCAGCAATGTAGTTATCATTACCACATATCATAAACCTCAATGCCAATTCTGAATAAGAAATTAGAGTTTCATATACAATAAGAACCAAACTATATTACATTAAAGCAAAATCAAACTAACATAATCAAATCAAACAAACCTTCAGATTAACTGAACTAAACAAAAATATAACCACATAAAAACACAGACCTTAACCAGATCAAACCTAATCTACCCTTAACACAAAAACACCATGAAGAGTCTATTTTACATGTCACCAGAGTCACTCCCCTCGTCGGGTGCGTCTTAGTGGCTATGGAGTGGAGCTGGCTATCAAGAGCACTGAGTATAAGGCACAGGATGACACCAAGGTGCAGGAGGAAGGCAGGGAGGTAGTGGAGGATGAGGAGGGCGAGGTGGAGGTGGAGGGATTCCTCTTCAACAAGCTAGAGTAAGTTGCTGGTAGAGAGATGTATACCACTGCTACTACTACTATATAAGAACATCGGAAAATAAGGAAAGCTGCAGGAAGCCATCTAGCCTACATGTAGCAATCCCTGCATGAAACTTATTGGGGCATTCACCTTGAGCTGAGTTGCCAGTGATAATCAGCTGTTTTAATGTAGGGATTGGTCAACATTCCCACAGTTCTCTGGAGATTCCCATTCTAAAACCATCTTTTGTGATGCATCTTCATTTACTGTACTTATATGCTACAAAACATTGTTCCTAAGTGTTTATGCTAGCAGTATCCTTGGGATCTGGTGATGCACACTTTACAGAACAGTTATTATAAACTAAATACTTGCAACTAGGCTCGAAGTCTTTTCACATTTATTTCTGCTGTATATTTAGTTTGAAACATTTTTTCACTGGTTTCTACAAGAACTAGTGTTTTTTTTTTTTTTTTTTTTTTTTTTTTTTTTTTCTTCTAACAAATCCCCAAAAGAGTTGAGCAAGTATTATTTGTGCTGTCAGGATATTGTGACATCTGAAACCATGCAGAGATGAAAGGACTGGTGGATATCAGACATGTCGATTTCTCCAAAGCATTCAGCAAACCGGAGGCAGGAGATACGAGTTTATAGAGGTGTTGTAAAACCCCTGTATACACATGTGCTTTGGTTGATTGCACGAACATATTATGAAAGAAGAACCAAGGTGTGAAAGGATGGGTTGTATTTCCAAAGAAGAAAGCAGCAACTCAGGGAAGACATTGGGAGACAATGTAAACAGACAAGCACCAACTCAGAGAAGACCTTGAGAGACATGATATCAGCAGACAATCTTGACCAGTGTCCTGCTAAGATTTAGCATCAAATCATGCTTGTCTCTTTCATATGTGTTAGGATTTATATACTGGTATGTTAACTGGATAAAATAAATGGATAAAGTAAGCTCATATAGAGAGGAAATCCCAAGGTGATGATACATCCCAAACACAAGATAATGTATGTAGTATTTAGCTCATTTTGCCATATTTCTTACTCTCTGCTTGATGATGGTTGCAAAAAATTTTCCTAGTATTTTATTAGCTGATTTGATGACAAATGACATGAAGATATTTTTCCGGCTGACCACCTTTTATGTGTAAAATTCCATCAGCTGGTGAATCTGGCAGTTTTTCCAGACCACAGTGAATGCCCCAATTATCCATGAATTTATCTAATCTTTTAAAGCTCTTTCATGACTCAACACTAACAATTTAATTAGTAAGATTGTTCCATTCATCTACCACTCTATTTGAGAACTATCATATTTGCTGGCATATTAGACACACCTCTGCATCAGATGCACCCATATTTTACAAGGATGTTTTGTGGAAAAAAATTTATTATATTTCATCATGAAGTTATGGAAAAAAAATTGTAGTATGTGTGTGTGTCTGTGTGTGTGTACCTAGTTTACCTAGTTGTACTATACAGGGCACAAGTCAAAGCTCATTTTGTCCTGTCTCCAAAACCATATTTATCCAGTTTCTCTTTAAACGTGTACACTGTTTGCCACAACCACCTCTTCCTTCAAATCATCCCAGATTTTGATAGTTCTATATGGGAAGCTGTATTTCTTGATGTTGCTTGAACATCCACTCTTTATTTTCTTCCCATGGCCCCTTGTCTGTCCCTCTCCCTCCTCCATCTGTGGTACCAAGTCATTTTTATCTTTTCTTTCTATATTGTTTACTAATTTGTACATTGTTATCAGATTTCCTCTTTCTCTTCTCTCTTGTAGTGTTGGTAATCTATTTCTTCAAGTCTTTCTTCATAGCTTAAGTCTTTCATTTCTGGTACCATCTTTGTTGCTATCCTCTGTATTCTTTCCAGTTTCTTTATATATTTTTTTTTTCTACTACTGCATATTCCAATTTAGGATGTATCATGCTTGTTATAATTTTCTTCATAATTTTTTACCTAAATAGTTAAATGCCACATTAATGTTTGTTAACAAGCTGTATGAAGAGCTGAATATCCCATTTATGTGCCTTTCAGATGATAGTGTGTTCTGAATCACTACTCCCAAATCTTTTTCTTCATTACTTTTCATTATTATATCTCCTCTCGTTTTGTACCTCCACAAAGGTCTCTTTTTCCAACGCATGGCATTTTCTGGCATCAAATTCTAGTTTTCATCTGTGGCTTCATGCATGTATCTTGTCAATATCCTTTTGTAATTCCTTTCCGTCATTTTCGTTCTTTATTATTTTCATTATTTTTGCGTCATCAGCAGACATGTTTATATAACTATTTAGATCCTCTGTCATATTATTTACATATATTTGAAACATAACAGGTGCCAACACAGATCCTTGGAGTACCCCACTCATCACTCTATTCCAACTTGAATTAGTGTCTCTGATACTGTTCTCACTTCCCTCCCTTGTAAATAATCTTCCATTCATCTCAGTGTTGCCCCCTTCAGTCCTCCATTCCCTAGCTTCCACATAAGACTTTTGTGGGGAACTCTATCAAATGCTTTTTTTGAGATCCAGGTATACTACATCAACCCATCCATCCCTCTCTTGTACTCCATCTATTACTCTCATATAGAAGCTCAGTAGATTTGTGACACAGTATCTCCCTTTCCTGAATCCAAATTGCTTTTCTGTAACTATCTTTTCATCTTCTAGATATTCCACCCATCTGCCTTTAATTACTATTTCACAAAGCTTGCTTACAATACTTGTTAGTGACACTGGTCTGTAATTTAATGGTTCCATTTAATTTTCCACCTGTGTATATTGGCACTATGTTAGCTCTTTTCCATTCCTTTGGTACTTTTCCTTCTCTCAATGAGCTGTTGATATTCCATATGGGTTCCTTCATTTGTTCTCTGCATTCTTTTAATACCCATCCATTTACTTGATCCGGTCCCATAGCTTATCTAACATCCAGCTCTTCCAGCAGTTTCTTGATTTCTTGTCTCTTTACTTGTATCTCCTGTATTCCCTCATTCTGTGATACCACTTTTGGTGCCACAAATTTGGTTTCCTTTGTAAACACAGATTGAAAACTCTCATTCATTAGTTCACTCATCTCCTCAGTAGTTTCATAAATTCTTCCTTCCTTTTTTAACTTCTTTATGCCATCTTTATGCCATCCTTATGTTTCAGTTTCCCGTTTTCGTAGCTAGAAGAGTCTGGGATCTTGCTTGCATTTTTCTTACTATGTCACTTTCATAGTTTCTTTCTTCTCTTATTTTACTGGATTCATTCCTTGCCTTTCTGTATTCTAGCATTTCTGTTCATTTGTCTCATTTTTTTCCATGCTGTCTTTTTTTTTTTACACACCTGGCATTATACCATTCATGTTTCTCAGTTTTCACTTTATAACTTGGCACAAACTGTTGCACCCCTTCTGTATACTTGCTCAAAATATCTTGTATTTTTCTTGCACTATTTTACCTTCAAATAGCTCTTTCCATTTAATTTTTTTATAAAATTTATTAAGTTCTGCAAAGTTTGCCTTAGCATAAGGCAGTCTCCCATTTCTGTATTGTTCTTTCCTATGCAATGCTGTTTCCTCCTGTAGCACTATTTCTCTTGTCACATGATCACTTCTTCCCAGTGGACTGAGACAATGTATGCTTGGTCTACTTTCTGAGGTTTTCATAAACACTAACTCCAACTGTGATGGGTGTCCTTCTCCTCTGCATCTTGCAGGTTCATTCACCCACTTTTTCGTTGTATTCATCATCATGGTTTGCATAAGTTCTTCACTCCATGATCCAACATTTTCTCTCACTTCCATCTCCTCCCAGTTAATTCCTTTAGTGTTGAAGTCATTTACTAAGAGCACTTTGATACTTATCATTTCCTCAGTACTACTTCTTGTTTCTAGTTGCCTACTTTTAAATTTATTGGTCTCCCATGCATTAATTTTTGGTGGTATGTACGTCACAATGATTTTCCATTTTTCAATTTGATCTTAATCACAACACTCAATGTTTCTGCCGTTCCATCATCATATTCCATTTCCTTAACAATATCCTCTTTTACCAATATCATCAATTTTCTTTTCTGTCTCTTCTTCATGTGCTTTATCCTTCCTTTGCAAATCCCTACTTTATTTCCTCTTTTAGTTTGGCCTCTGTTAAACATAATTCATCTGGTTTATTGTTTTTTAAGTAGTCTTTAAGTTCCAATAGGCTCAACACCAAATCATCTACATTAGTATGCATAACCTTTAAACCTTTGCTTGGTGATCTTGCATGGCATCTTTGTACCACCATTTCCTCACTTTCATGTCCACAACTTTCCAGGTGACTCTTCTCACTTGTTTCTGTGTTCTCTCCCTGTTTTTTTTTTTTTTTTTATTGAGCCTTTAATCTCAATTCTTTCAGATTACTTCTCTCTTCTTTGTTCATGTCTCTTTTTATCCATATTTCCTTCATCCTTCTACTTTTGTTAATTTTCCTGTTCTTTACAAGACATGTTCCACTGCAGTTTGTGACATGAATCTTATATTCATTGATCTTGTTCCATTTTCTTCATACTTTTTGATCCTGTAAACCTCTTCAATTTGTTTGATTATCACCTCTCCTTCCTCTGCCATTTCTGCTATAATTTCCTTAGCCCTTTTCATTTCTTCTTTTCCTCTTGCTATTTTCATGGATAGGTTCTTCTCCTTAACCCCAAATACCACCACACACATCTTTCTCTGTACCATGTCTCTCACAAGATTACTTTATTCCTTTATTATTTTAATCACTTGCTTTTCCATATCCTTATTGTGTTCCTGTTGCTGTGGCCTTATTATCTCCTTCATGTCCACCTTTTGTTGTTGTTCTCTCTCTTCTTTTCAACTTTTGACTTCTTCTGTCACTAACTCCTTCACTTCTCCCATCCTAACCTCTCTCTCTTGCAAAGTTTTCTTTAACTCTTTGTTCTCTTCCTTGAGTTTCTTAATTTCTTCACAGTACGTCTTGTTTAAGTCCACTATTTTTGTCACCTCTTTTTTCAGTTCTTTGTTTTCTATTTCTATTTCCATCTCCATCTTTTTTGTCTCTATTATATCACTGGATATCTTTTTTGTATTGTCACAACCCACTTTTCTTTCTTCCTTCTATGCTTTTTGTCATCGCTGTTAAGCTACATATTTCTTCTCATATTTTCACATTGTCTTCTTCAATTTTTCACATTCGTTTATTTGTGTGTGCTACACTGAGAACCTTCCTTGAAGCCCTCAAAAATACTTGGGTTCGTGCCGGCCGCCATCTTCCCTGTTGATATCACCAACCACCAGTGTTTACCTTGTATCACTCTCATTTCTCCCTTTTGGCCAGTCCTCTAGTAACACTTCTCCTTCCCCTGTGCCAGTACCTTGCACAAGACCCTATTATGGAGACAGACTCAAAGTTTGGCCCCCTGCACAATCAAACCTAGATATATTCTTTCAGCTCCTGTGGATGCATCTGATCAGCTGGGCAGCATGCATGTGTGTGTGTGTGTGTGTGTGTGTGTGTGTGTGTGTGTGTGTGTGTAGGAGGGCTGTTGGCCAAGGGCAACAAAAATTTTTAATAAAAAGAAGGCCTACTTAATGCCAAATCCTATAGAGATGTCAGATAGAATAATAAAAAAATAGAAAAACAGAGGATAAGTGTCTTGAAAACTCCCTTTTGAAAGAGTTCAAGTAATAGGGGAGAAGAAAATACAGAACCAGGCAGAGAGTTTCAGGCTTTAACATGGAAAGGGATGAATGAGTGAGAATGCTAGTTAACTCTTGCATTAGAGGTGGACAGAATAGGGATGAGAGAAAGAAGAGTCTTGTGCAGCCAGGCTGCAGGAGGTGGGGAGGTTTGCAGTTAGTATGAAAATAGCAGTAGAAGATAGCAAGAGCTGCAATTGCTGTGATGAGAGGGAGGTTGAAGACAGTCTGTTAGAGGAGAGGAGTTGATAGGATGAAAAGCTTTTGATTCCACCCTTTCTAAAATAACAGTATGAATGGAAGCCCCCATCCCCCATACACATGAAACAAACTCTATACATGGACAGATAAAGCCCCTGTACAGAGTTAGCTGAGGTTATGTGTGAGGGTGGGGGTTGAGAAAAACTGGCAGGGATGACACAATGCCTAATTTCATAGAAGCTACTTGAGCTAGAGATGAGATGTGAAGTTTCCAGTTTAGAGTATAAATAAAGGACAAACCAAGGATGTTCAGTGTAGAAGAGAGGGGCAGATGAGTGTCATTGAAGAAGAGGGGATAGATATCAGGAAGGTTGTGTTGAGTTGATAGATGCAGAAATTGAGCTTTTGAGGCATTGAACAATACTAAGCCTGCTCTGCCCCAACCAAAAATTTTAGAGAGATCAGAAGTCAGGCATTTTGTGGCTTCCCTGCATGAGCTGTTTATTTCCTGAAGGGTTGGACCTCTACAAAAAGACAAGGAAAAGTGCAGGGTGGTATCATCAGCATAGGAGTGGATAGGACAAGAAGTTTGGTTTAGAAGATCATTGATAAATAGTAGGAAGAGAGTGGGTGCCAAAATCCCTGAAAGAGTGTGTATTTTGTCCTCACATCTGGTGTGATGCAGCGCTGTAGCTGTGCAGTACTACCATCACATCTAAACTCATGTGTGTGTGTGTGTGTGTGTGTGTGTGTGTGTGTGTGTGTGTGTGTGTGTGTGTGTGTGTGTGTGTGTGTGTGTGTCTCTCTCTCTCTCTCTCTCTCTCTCTCTCTCTCTCTCTCTCTCTCTCTCTCTCTCTCTCTCTCTCTCTCTCTCTCTCTCTCTCTCTCTCTCTCTCTCTCTTGACCTCCCCCATCTCTCCCTCCTTCCATCCATCCACCCCACCCAACCTCCTTCCTTCCATTCTCTCTCTCTCTCTCTCTCTCTCTCTCTCTCTCTCTCTCTCTCTCTCTCTCTCTCTCTCTCTCTCTCTCTCTCTCTCTCTCTCTCTCTCTCTCTCTCTCACACACACACACACACACACACACACACACACACACACACACACACACAGAGAAGGATCCTGAGGATTACTAGTTGAATGAGACTGATTGAGGATGAAAATGGATGAAAGGACCATAAATGTAAAGGAAATGGATGAAAGAAAAATTAAAAGGAGTAGGGGACAGGAAAAGAGAATATTTACTTTTCAATAATTCCTCTCTCCCTCCAATTCTTCACTCACTCCTCACCCTTGCTGCTTATATTTATTCTCTCTACTTTCTCCCCATCCTCCCATCCTCTTCCTTCATCCTTCATCCTTCCTCCACTTCCTTGCTCCATGTACTCTCCCAGGTTATGTCCATTCCTCTCTCATTCCTTTTCTCTCCCTTTCTCTTTCCTCTTGTCTCAAATCTCCCTCCCTGTCACCTTCCCTTCCTCTTATCTATTGGAGATAAGGGACAAGGGAGAGGAGGGCAGGGAAGAGGGAAGGAGGGAGGGAAGGGAGAGGAGGACAGGGAATAGGGAGGGAAAGAGGGAAGGGAGAGGAGAGCAGGGAAGGGGGAGGGAAAGACAGAAGAGAGAGGATGGGGAAGGGAGAGGAGGGCAGGGAAGGAGAGAGAGAGAGAGAGAGAGAGAGAGAGAGAGAGAGAGAGAGAGAGAGAGAGAGAGAGAGAGAGAGAGAGAGAGAGAGAATTTTATTACTAGTAAAAATATTTGTGAATAGTGTACTACTGCTTCAACTCCACACCTATAGGCATAGTCTAATAAGCTTAGGCATCTGTATTATGGCTGCATTAGATGCATGGCAATTATTAGATACTTTTTTCAAGAACAAAGTGTGTCTAATGCACCAGCAGATATGATCATTCCTTTCTGTCTCTTTTTTTTAATCTACACAAATATATTAAGCTTGAACTCCTTTTTTTTTTCTTTTTTTAATGTAAGAGGGGTACTGGCCAAGGGCAACAAAAAGCAAAAAAAAAAAAAAAAGGGAACATTGAGATGCCAGTCCCAAAAGAAAGGTCAAAAGTGCCATCTAGTGCTGCTGCTTCTGCTACTGCTATTCCCATTACTTTGCAGGTCCCTCCATCCTGAGAAGAAAGAAGACCTGAACCAGCTGCGCAAACACTTGATAGAGTCACAGCATGAGATGGCACCCATGAAGGTGTGGCAGCTGCAGCACCTCAGTCTCCAGGCAGCACAGCGCATTATGTCTGCCCCACCCGACCAGCAGCTGTCCATTCTTGTTCAGACAGCTCAGAACTTCCCTGCGCTGGCTCGCTCTCTGGTCCGCATCAAAGTGGATGACAAGATGAAGCGAGAAATCCTGAAGAACCAGAACACCCTCAGCCAGCAGATGGATGTGAACCCATCAGATGCTGCACTCTTCATCAATGGTCTCTTACTGGATATGGAATACACCACTATCTTCACTCTCCTTGACCACATACGCTCTGAGGACCGAGTCATTGGAGGACTTCACAAGCTAGGTAGGAGTTCCTTATTCATTTATCTTTCCAGATTTCTCTGTATGTCTTTAAATTTGGAGGTCATGATATATTGGCCAGTATTCTGAAATACATTGCTCACATTTACATTTATATTTACATTTAGGCAGGTTAAGTTTGAGACCTGCTTCTTGGAACCTTTGCAAAACAAGTTCAGGTTTATCAAAGTGAGACTCAAGATCATGAGACACTAAGATTAAATCATCAGAGTGCACAAATAAGCCATTGCCAGTAAGGCCTTGAAAAAGACTGTTAACAAGTTGCTGGTAAGTCAGGAGTGAGTTACATAAACCCATTGGGGCACAGAGCCACTCACAGTGGCCTGATGGTGTAGAAAAGGCTAGGTGTAGCTATCTCACAGCTATTGGAGACCAAAGGAATCTGCCAGAAACCTGACTTGAGGTCAGATGTATCTTTCCCAATGGAATGCAAAAGGTCACTTAAAACAGGAAGAGAATAATTGTCAGGGACAGTCACAGTTAACTTTGCGAAAATCAACAACAGCACGATAAGAACCGCCTTTCTTTGGGAACAAGAACAGTGATGAATTCCACAGAGAATGTGATTCTTAAATGACATCATCTTTCAGCCTTCCATCAACTTAATCCTGAACAATTGCACATTAACTGTGAGGCAAACAATTGGAAGGCACAAAAGGACACGTATCAGGTTTCAACTGAAAGTGATGCATAATACGGTTAGTAATACCAAGTGGTTTGTTAGGCAAAGCAACCAGTGGTTTGTGCTTAACAAACAAGTCAAGGAGACAAGATTTTCCCATTTGGAAGTCCAACACCTTAACATGGACCAAAAGCCAAAGAATGAGATCAGCATGGTCATGAGAAAAATCTGTGTTAGGGGAAACAAGAAATAAGGTGTGGGGGGTCATGAAAGGATCTATTGTCACAGACTTAAAAAGAACCAAGAAGTACGCCATTCTTGAGAGAAATCAGGGCACTGGTTAGGTTAGTCACTAAGGCATCAGTCATATGACCATCACAGACACAAGAAATAGTATTTTCAAGAGCCATCCTACAAACATGGACAGATTCTAGCAAAGATAAGACACACAAGTAAAGAGGCACATTTACCACACAAACAGGAAGGTGAACAGCATTCATAAGAGTTCACACACTGATCCCCAATCACAACAGCAGAACAAACACCCGCAGCAGAGACTGAATGTTTCAACTTTGTAAAATCAGACAATGATGAACCATGATCTGTGGAGCATGAATGCAGGGAAGTGTGAAGAGAAGATTTAAAAGCTAAGAATAGAGCCAGAATCTCTATTGCAGAGATAAGACTATCCTTATAGGAAATAGCTTGATGTTGGGGAAAAGCACCTATGCTATGAGTCACAAGCGAATCAAGTCCCAAGAGACCATCACTGTTAATTACAGAATCAGAGGTTACAAAAAATTGTGCTTGAAACAGTGGTACATGTCTTGCAAGAGATAAGAGGAGAACAACTGTGCCAAAGACATGCAAGGGAGAACTTTGTGTACTGGAAAGATTATTGTCAGCAGGCTGTAAGAGAAACTGAAGTCCTTAAATTTGGAATAAGCTTGGACACTCAGTAAATTACAAGAAGCACCAGTATTAACTCCCAAGGAAAAAAGAGTGCCATAAGAAAAACACTGATATACTTACATACATTGGAAGGCAGCACTGACACTGGGAAGAGAAAGAGACTACCCAGGACAAGGCATCAGACCAGGTACTAATCTTTCCCATTTTGAAATTGGCATCTCTGAAAATTTGACCAAGAAGCCATCGCAACCTGATCTCACTTCCATTTCAGAATTTTGAAACATTTCCCTGTCGTGTGATTACCCAGGCTATGAATAATACAGAATTTAGATGGAACTTCAAGAGTCATGCAAGCTCTTGAAGCTGAAGACCGAGAGCGAGATTTGAAAGAATGAAGGTGAAAATGACAAGCAGGTGACTCAGGTTTAGAGTAAGTATGGCCTGAAAACTGTTTAGAAGGCACATTCCTAGGAGAAGCTATTTTATGCTCAGGTGGAGGTAATGAACAAGCAGACTTGAGCTCTTTAATACAATGGAAGCAACTAATGTAAGTGTGACTGTCTTTATAGCAATAAATGTATGAAAGAGGTGGATGCCAGGCTGAAGGCAACACCTCAGCAAGAACATGCTCAACAGGAGACATCTGAGATGGAGGTGAAGATGCATCACTAACAACAGGTGGTATGCTGTGGGAGTGAGGTAATTTCTGTATTTTTAATGATTCAGTGGCAAAATGCAAAAGAGAGTGAGTGGGTTTGATGTCAGTGAAAGAAGCAACCCATCTTTCTTGAGGAATAAGGAAAGTAACATAACTAGTGAACTCTAAGAAGAATTGAAGTTTATTTATACTCATCTGAATATTTTGCACCCAGTGTCCAGACTTCAGTGACTCCACAGCATCATGGGTGTACTCGGTAACAAACCTGACCTAACATGTGACCTATGTTACCAAGCTGTGTGGTAAAAGAATCAGCATAACAGAAAGCCCACTGAAAGGAACCATGAATCTGTGATGCTCCAAAGATGCACAAAAAATTACTGCTAAATTTAGCATAATCGTTCTGAAGTGAGCAAGGTTAAAGAAGCTTGCCAATACATCACAAAAGCAAGAGAACCGAGCAACATTTGAGAACGGACAAAAGACATCTTGTTTGTCCTAGAAGTAATGTTATTATTGATCATTAAATGCAGTGCACTCTGGGTCCACACCTCCAAACATTTTAATGGAAGGATCCTGATAAAGGACTTTAGTAGTGGAGGCAGGAGTAGTAGCCATAGTGGCAGCAGCAAGAGTAGTAGAAATAGGAAGATTAGATAACTAGAAGGATAAGTGATTCCACTTTTCAAAACATTTATCAAATATATATATATATATATATATATATATATATATATATATATATATATATATATATATATATATATATATATATATATATATTGGGTATAAGTCCCAGTGCAGACACAAAAAGTGCAAAATGTTTTCAGGGAAAAATTCATGTCAAGCTCATTCATTCTTTTTTTTCAAACTTGCTTTATATATTCATTCTCTTTTTTTTTTTTCCAAACTTCCTTTATAAATTACTAAATGGTTATGTTTTTAATAGATATGTCATACTTTTGTGTATTTCATTATTTTCTGAGGTAGGAGGTCTATTTCAAGTGCGTCTCCTTATGACTGCCAAACCCTAAGTAGACACTCCCTAGTCCAATGGAAATGGAAGTCTTTTTTTTTTTTTTTTATTCATAATATGTGTAATTGTACTTTTTATTACATATCATGCATAATACTTACAATTTTAGCTAGGATTTAAGTAGTTGTATGCTGATAGGAGGTGTACATTACATGTCTACAGAAAAAAAGTGTGAAAGATTCTACATATTTTTTAATAGAAAAAACATCATCAGTAAAGTACACTTTGCGGTGAGTAGTATGGAAAAGAATTTAATAAGTACAGCGTTCACACGTACTTCCACATCTAAAACTTAAAAAAGATACGTTATTTTCATCACTACATTGACAATTGGAACAACATAACTTGTGAAAATATAAAAGTGTACACTGTTTAGAAAAATATACAACTCTGGTATTGCTTTCTATGTGATGAATATTTCAGAAAAATAACTAAATAAATTGGCCAAAGAATCTTCGTAAAAAAAAAAACTCATTGTAAGCCTGCAAATAAGGAAAGCATTGTAACATTACATTTACTTACATTTCTACATCATGAGCATAGGCCCTAATTCAGCTTGAATAAAGTAAAGCTCTGTTCTTTTGTTTTAGGCCTAATACTAAGAATATAGTAGGTATACAAAAAATATTAAGTTACAGAGAGACATGAAGTAAAGGAGAACATAACATAGGCCATATTAAAGGAGGGAGACATAGTCAAGAGAGACATGTGGCCAAGGCTATCCATGCTGAGTCTGTTTAATAGTCTCCACTAAAATATGCTGTGATTGAGATTGTTATATCAGTTGGAAAAAGTATCCACTCATGCAATTCTGAAGCACAGGTTTGGGATTGTTAAGGGCCACAATTTCTCTGGAGCACAGAATATGACATGTCCTCTGTGTCAGGAAAATAAAACAACCTCACGCTCTTCTCCTTTGCAAAGGACACTGTCACACACACACACACACATATATATATATATATATATATATATATATATATATATATAATATGTATGTATGTATGTATATAGATAGATACCACCCTGCACTTTTCCGCGTCTTTTCATAGACGTCCAACCCTTCAGGAGGTAAACATTTCACGCAGGGAAGCCACAGAATGCTTGACTTCTGATCTTTCTAAAATTTCTGATTGGGGCAGAGCAAACTTGGTATTGTTCAATGCCTCAAAAACTCAGTTCCTCCATCTATCAACTCGACACAACCTTCCAAACAACTATCCCCTCTGTTTCAACGACACTCGACTGTCCCCCTCTTCTACATTGAACATCCTCGGTCTGTCCTTTACTTATAATCTGAACTGGAAACTTGACTCTCATCTCTAGCTAAAACAGCTTCCATAAAGTTAGGCGTTCTGAGACGTCTCCACCAGTTTTTCTCAGCCCCCCCCCCAGCTGCTAACTCTGTACAAGGGCCTTATCCGTCCATGTATGGAGTATGCTTCACATGTCTGGGATGGTTCCACTCATACTGCTCTTCTAGACAGGGTGGAATCAAAAGCTTTTCATCTCATCAACTCTTCTCCTCTAACTGACTGTCTTCAGCCTCTCTCTCACCGCCGCAATGTTGCATCTCTAGGAGATGCTAACTGCTCTTCTGATCTTGCTAACTGCATGCCTCCCCTCCTCCCGCGGCCTCGCTGCACGAGACTTTCTTCTTTCTCTCACCCCTATTCTGTCCACCTCTCTAATGCAAGAGTTAACCAGTATTCTCAATCATTCATCCCTTTCTTTGGTAAACTCTGGAACTCCCTGCCTGCTTCTGTATTTCCACCTTCCTATGACTTGAATTCCTTCAAGAGGAAGGTTTCAAGACACTCATTCATAAATTTTTGACTACCACTTTGGACCCTTTTATGGGACTGGCATTTCAGTGGGCATTTTTTTTTATTGGATTTTTGTTGCCCTTGGCCAGTGTCCATCCTACATAATAAAAAAATAAATAAAAAAAATCCCCTCACTGTCAATAGATTGTATTTTTCTAATATACACCTTGAAAGATGGCTTCTGGACCCTCCCCCTTCCTGACACTTGCTGTTTTTTTTTTTTTTTTACTTTCACTCCAACCCAGTCATCTTTAGCTGGCTCAGCCAAGGGTAATTTTATTCCAAACTTGCCGCCCTCATCCACATCAACATTGATGCTACTGTTATTAGAGCTACCATCGTGAAAACTTATATTTTCCACATTGTCATCCTCAGAGGAAGAAGCTGTACTAAGAAAAGGCCTAGGCCTGTATGGTAGAGGCTTAGAAATTTTTCATGTTTTTTGCCTTGGATGTGCGAGTAGTAGTAGTAATAATAGTAGGTTTCTTTTGTTTTGGCCTGCTTGCCTTTACAGTCGTCCTCTTCTTCTTGTTCTCTTGAAGCTCTTTCTCCTCTTTCTGTCATTTGAATTGCTCTACTGTTTTGCAAGATGAAATAGCATAAACTCTATCCAAAATGCCTCACACCACCTTGGGCCCTTTGCCAAGTCTTTGTTTTGGGAAAAACATGTGTTGAGCAAAATATGGACTTATACTTAGGTTACTAGTATCTACAGCCAAGCCTTACTGTGTAGCTTACTATACATTAAACCATTTAACATCAAAAGCAAACACAAAAACCATGCACTCACATATTGTGGTCTTTAATTGCAGCTTCTATGTCTGCTTGACAGTAACTGTCCCTAGCTTTAGCCTAGTAGTCATTATTTTCTGTTTGTTCTGTTAGCCCTTTTATGGCATTATTTTTTTTCTCTCTTTTAGTTTCTACTCTTTATTAGATACTGTATTTATTTAAATTTTTCAGTTCTGTTAGTTTTCACTGTTTAGTTATAGTATTAGTTCATGCAGTATTCATATGCAACTGAGAAAAAGAAAAATATTACAAATACAGAAGATAACTTTGATAACACTAAACCTAAGGAGACGCACCACCACTATCACAACCAGACTTGTGTCTCCTAATGGCCCTCCCATGCATCTCCTAGGTGCTCCCATGCATGTGTCTCTACTGGGTTGAGTCAGGCTCCCAGTCAGAGTAAAGGAACTCCACTACTGTCCCTAAAAACTCTACCATAAATATAGGAAATGGTGAGGTGAAATTGGGGTTTGACAACCATGTCGTTTATGCCCTTCTAAACCTAATTTGAAAAAAATGTGTCTCCATTGGATTTCAGTCTTATGATGGTCCAGTGCAGATACACCCACTTTTCCATGCAGTCATTCATGCAGAAGCCACCAAATCATGCAGGAGTGTAGTTCAAAGCATGCTCATTCCATCTGTAATAAGAAAAATATATTATGAAGTTAGAGAAGTGAGAGAAATTTAACTCAGAAAAAATTGCTTCCCTAGGTTTCAGCTAAGAGACCCCCCAAAAAAAACCTCCCCACATTTACAAAAAAAAAATTCAGATAAAAGTATGTATCCTACAAAGTTGGCAATGTAGGAGAATATCACTGATAAAATAAAGTATTTTTTATTTATCTGCTTTCTTTACATATACTTGAATTTCGTGCTTGGCAGTTTTTTTTTGCATGAAGTGCCTCTCTACAGGACTATGTGTTTCCATTGGTACTTGTTCCATATATATATATATATATATATATATATATATATATATATATATATATATATATATATATATATATTGGAACCTCAGTCACTGAAAGTCTCCCTTTCCAAACACCTTGGTTTTTGAACAAAAATTTTAACTCATAATTGCTTTGGTTACCGTACCATAATTTGGTTATCAAACAAAGTTACTTGATTTCAAACACTACAAGACATAGCAAAAGCTGTCATTTATTACTAATTTATAGTTCCTATAAATATTTCCTTCATTTTTATTTATTTAGAGGAGAGACACAGGATAAGACAGTAATTCAATCTTTGAAATAAGTTAAATGTGATCCTGTTGAGGAATATTGATGTAAACAAACAAGGTTCAGAGCTCAGGAGTAATCCCAAGCCTCCTGTGGCTCTCTTTATGACCCACAATGCAATCACTACTGCACAACTGCATTTTCCCAGTAGCTTTTCCCAGCAGCAAGATGTCTAAGTGTTATGATCACCTTCATTTTAGCAGTGAGTGTGTTGCTCCTCTCTGTGTCACTCTGTAAAGCTTTTCTTACTCAACTGGTGACAAAGAGAATGTTTACATAGTCTAAAAAATACCTTTTGATGAGTTCTGTATAACTAACTTCATTCAATACATTCTTTCTGGGTAAAAAATTTCTAAGCATTTCTAAGCATTTCTAAGCATTTTACATTGATTCCTATGGGGAAAATAGTTTCAGTTTTCAAACATTTCTGATTTCAAACTTCATTCAGGAATGAATTCAGTTCAAAAACTGAGGTTCCAGTGTATATACTAGTGTGTATATATATATATATATATATATATATATATATATATATATATATATATATATATATATATATATATATATATATATATATATATATTTTTTTTTTTTTTTTTTTATGAGAAATATATTAAAATTATAAATATATAATAGCAACAAAAAAAAATAGCAGTAATAAAATAAGTACAACAATGTACCAGAAAAAGTGATATGTAAGCAGTATAAAAAAAAAATCAGATAAAATGCACAAAATATGACAAAAACCTAAACAATTATTGTGATGCTGTGCAAAAGAAAATGAACTCTTATGTACATATATATTCTCATGTCTTAAGGTTATGCAAATTAACACAAGCCTTAAACCACACAAACCAACCCTTACTGGCCCAAAACTTTCTACATCTGCTCCCTTCTCTTTTGAATTTTTCAAGGCTTTAAACAGTCTTTTAGCCTTTTGAACTTTCATGGTGACTGCTTTCCTTTTCCTCAGTGCACTGAGTCTGCCTCAGTCTTGGGAGCATCAAGATATAATACATTTTATTTATTTATTTTATTTATTTATTTATCTTTTTTTTTTTAGAAAAAGATTGTGTTTGGAGTAGTATGTACATGGTATAGTGTAAAAAATAAGAGATGGGTATATTAGAGGGCATGCTGATACTCTCTGAGTAAGTGTAGCACTGATTTTTTATTTTATCTTTTATATTTTATTTATTTATTTATTTATTTATTTTATTTATTTTATTATTGTTATTATTATTATCATTATTATTATTATTATTATTATTATTATTATTATTATTATTATTTTATATATTATTTATTTATTTTTTTATTTATTTATTTATTTTTTTTTTATTTATTTATTTTATTTATTTTTTTTTTTTAAGTAAAAAAAATCAACAGACAGCTCCCTATATGTATAATAGTAATGCTCATAGTTGATGAGCTTTTTCATACAGCCTTGTTATGATCTTGAAGTGCTGTAGTCTTGTCATGGTAGATAAAATAGATGGTAAGCAGAATGGTCATTCCTCTCTCCCACAGGCTTGGAGGGAGAGGCTCTTAAAACCCTACTTGCCCTGGATGCCAGTGATGGACCCCAGGAGTATGGCATTGACATCCGTGACTCCGCCATCATGTGGATGAACAACATAGAGACAGACAAGGCATACCGCAAGTGGCCTTCCTCCACCGGGGAGCTGCTGCGCCCCACCTACCCTGGCATGCTGCGCAGTATTCGGAAAAACTTCCACAACCTGGTAAATGAGGAGGACTAGTGATGTGGATCTTGAAACATGTTTAGGATTTTGTTTCTCTTTTCTGTTTGTGTTTTATGAAGCTTTATACTCCTCTAGCCCACAGATATAAAAGATAAATCATAAATCCCCTTCTTGTTGAAATCCTGACCCTTTCATCTATTTTCTATTTATGTTTAATGATGCTTTCACTCCTCTAGCCCATGGATATGTAAAAGATAAGTCACAAATCCTGACCCTCTCATCAATTCTGTTAATAATCCCCTCCTGTTCAAATCCTGATTTCACCATCTCTGTTAACAATGATGAAAGGGAATTCAGCTGAGATATCTTCTTCTTGAAATCCTGACCTCATCATCTCTGTTGACATAAAGAGGTGTGGCTGAGGGGATATAATAATAATGAATTCTTTCTTGCCATCCCAGGTCATCGTGGCAGATCCAAGCAAAGCATCCACCGCAGAGCTCATCCGCCTGCTAGAGAGCTTCATGAACCACAATGCACCATTCAGAATCGGGTTGGTAATTGCTGTGGATTCTGATGAGTCCTTGAGAGGCTTTGATGACCCCGGGCTGGCCATGCTCTGTGCCTTCAACTTCATCTCAGAAAACTTTGCCGGGAGGGAGGATGCGAATCTCAAGGCTCTCCAGTTCCTGATTGATGTAAGTGTGCTGTAGGATTTATGGTGACTTTTATTGGTTTTGATGAAAAATACAAGGCTTGTTTATTTCAGGGCTTCATTGGTGTATGACCTGGTTGACTGATCATTGGGTAGGGTTTATTTTAATCTAATAACTGGTGAATATTGTAAGTGTTGTTCCTATGGGTTGTAGTACAGTGGTCCACAAGACTGTCCCCTTCCATCAGGGACTGACAGGGAAAAAGAGTGTTTGGGCCACCCCATGTGGGTGGCCTGGTATATAGATAAATAGATTATTGATAATAAGAGTTTGTTTTCTATAAGCATCTTTTAATGAGTATTTTGTCTTATAGCTGCAGTGCTTTATACCATTGTTTTCTACTTTTTGCCACTTTAAAACATTGTATTACCATTTCCTTATGAGTCTCTACCAGATCTTATTTTAACTGCTAAAGGTGATTTTTCACATAACCATTGCAGATCATAATAATTTTTCCCTCTGTCACTAGATTTATGCAAGTTCACATGGAGACATCACAGTTACTGATGTCACCAACTTCTTCGCCAACAAGTACCCAAGTACTGACCTGGAGGATGTGTTTGGTGAGGACTCAGACTATGATGTTGGCAGGATGCTGGCTCAAGAATTTGTGGAGAAGGCTGGCATCACAACCCTTCCCCAGGTATTGGGAGGGTCTTTTATATGCTTTCCAATCTTCTTGTTTATTTTTTGTATTATCTTGTTACCTTCTTTCATATTTTCATCATGTTCTCTATGTGTTTTTTCCTTTCATTGTTTTGCCTTATTCTCATTGTCTTAAAAGTGCGATTCTACTCCATGTTCTCAGTCTTCCTTGTCATTGATCCTTTTAGTGTCTCCAAAGGTATTGGTATTTTTATTTGTCTTTACTATTTTCTTTTTTTTGTCCTGTTTTTAGTGTTTCATTGTTATTCACTTCCTTAACTTACTTTATTTTCAGTGTTTTTATCATGTCATCTTGTCTTTACAATCATAAATCTTCATATTATTTCACATCAGGGAAAAAATGAAGTAATAGTAACATACATAGAGAAAAGGTAAATGTCTTCCCTTGTGTTGTTTATTCTAGTTTTGATGACAGTGAAGCACAACGTGCATTTTTTATCACCCTCCCTTCTGTTCTCACTCCTGCAGGTGCTGATGAATGGTGTGCCACTGCCTGAGAAGCACCTCAATGCTGATGAGTTTGAAGAGGTGGTGCTGATGGAGGTGATGCGGACAACTCAGATGCTTCAGAAGGCAGTGTACCGAGGGGAGCTTGGAGACAAACACGATGTCACTGACTGGCTCATGGCACTGCCCAACATCATGCCCAGGTGAAGGGATACTACCCTCCTACAGCTTCTATACTTCTCTTTGTAACTTCATCTCAAGTTTCCTTTCTGACTGTTCTGTTGCTGCTGTTGTAGATGGTCACTGTTCTTCTCCAAAAGTCTGTTAGCAGTAGTGTTCCTCAGGATTCTGTCCTGCCAACCACTCCATGTTATTCATCTGTGATCTTCTAAACCAAACTTTTCATCCTATCCACTCTTGCACTGATGATACTGCCCTGCACTTTTCCACATCTTTTTGTAGATGTCCAACCCTTCAGGAAGTAAAAAGCTCAGACAGGGAAGCCACAGAACACCTGACATCTAATCTCTCTAATTTTTTGATTGGGGCAGGGCAAATTTAGTATTATTCAATACCTCAAAAACTCAATCTCTCCATCTATCAGCTTAACACAAGCTTCCAGATAACTATTCCCTTTTCTTCAGTAACACTCATTTGTCCCCCTCTTCTGCACTGAACATCCTCAGTCTGTCCTTTAATTACAGTCCAAACTGGAATCTTCTCATCTCATCTCTTGCTAAAAACAGCTTCTATGAGGCTGGCCTTTCTGAGACATCTTCACCAGTTTTTCTAACCTCTCCAGCTGCTAACTTTTTGCAGCATATATGGAATATGCTTCACATGTATGGGGTGGAGCTCCACTCATACCACTCTTTTAAACAGGATGGAATCAAAACCTTTATATTCTCAGCTCCTCTCCTTTGACTGTCTTCGGTCCCTCTCTCATCACCGTAGTGTTGCATCTCTTGCTATCTCCTCTCACTATTTTCACACTATCTGCTCTTCTGATCTTGCTAACTGAATGCCTCCTCTCCTCCCACAGCCTTGCTGCACAAGACTTTCTTCCTCTTACCCCTATTCTGTCCATCTCTCTAATGCAAAAGTTAATCAGTATTCTCAGTCATTCACCTCTTTCTCTGGTAAACTCAGGAACTCTCAGCCTGCTTCTGTATTTCCTCCTTCCTATGACTTGAACTGATTAAAGAGGGAGGTCTCAAGACACTTATCTTCTATTATTTGATTATTCTACTTGGTATTTCTTCTTTGGGAACTGGTATTATGTGAACCCTTTTTATTTCAAATTTTTGTTGCCCTTGGCCAGTGGCCCTCTTACATAAAAAAAAAAAAAATCAGTCACACAGCTTGGACAGTTCTTGAGCAGTATTAGAATATGCATCAGACTAAGAAATATTGAAATTTATAGAATGTAATTCATTAGTAAACCATGATTGTTCCTTCCTTCCTTCGTTCCTTCTCTTTCTTCTGTCTACCAGCCTCATTTTAATAATAATTTTAATTTTAATAATTTTAATAATCATTTTTAATAATGAGCAACATTCATCCCTCCTTTCTTCCATTCATCAGGCTTAATGACAGAATTCTCAGCACCAAGAGTTCATCATATGTGGACATGACAGGAGAGTCAAACTTGAGAATCTCAGCTATAACTGTGGAAGACTTCTCTGCCCTCAAGGCCACAGAAATGACCTCCATCATGACCAACTCCTTCCACTACCTCTCCACCAAGACAGAGCCAGCCATCCGGCCCCTTACTGTGTGGATAGTAGCTGACTTAGACACTGAGGAGGGACGGGGACTTCTCCTTGAGGCTGTCAAATACCTGGTTAGTTGTGTTTTCTGTTGTATTTTGCTTTTTGTCATGGGACACTGATCCAGTTGTTGCAGCTCATTAAATTAATCAATCAGTCAGTCAGTCATTAGAGGAGGGGGTGGGCACTTTTTCTTAAGGCCTTCAAGTACCTGGTTAATTGTGTTTTCTATTGTGTTTTGCTTTTATATCTTGGCATTCTTTGGTCCTTTTGTGTTTTCCATTATCTTTTATCTTTGTCTTCGCACTCTATGATTTTGTGTTTTCCATTGTCTTTTATTTTTATATCTTGGCACTCTGTGATCCTGTTGTTTTTTCCATTGTCTTTTACCTTTATGTCTTGGGATTCTATGATCATGTGGCATCTTCAATCAGTAATTTGGTCAGTCAGTCAGTATCACTTGGGTTCTGAGTGTGAAGTAAATTGTTACTGTATCACATCCGCATTTGCCTTTCCTTCTGCCAGTCTGACACTTTTTCCTCCTCAGCGGGAAAGCAACAGCGTTCGTGTGTATGCTGTACACAATCTCAACACCACCAAGATCACCCCAGGAATGTTCAGCCGTGCTGTAGAAGTTGCCCAAAACACCCTTGCTCCTGCTGTGGCCAGACAGTTCTTGGCTAAAGTGCTGGTGAAGGAGAATGCCAGAAAGATACTTGATGGCTCTAAGAAATGGTCAGACTTTGGAATAACTGTGAGTGGTTTTTATACTTTGTCCATTTTTGTGTGGAGTAATATTGTGAGAGAAAAATTATCTGAATATCCTTGTATTTGGTGATTCTTTTTGTAATAAAATTGAAGCTTGATTTTTATGAATGAAATACAGTGGGGTACATGACAACAAACATGATTCGTTCCAGTGTAGCATTTTTTATGGCAATGTGCATTATGGTGACAGAAGAACTTATGAGAAAAATTAATTGGTTCCAGGGAACCAGAAAATAATATAAAAAGTTCCACACTCTTTGAAAAAATTAATCAAAATGAGCACATTTGCAGTACTACATTTGAGACATCAAATATATACAATACCCTCCTGAGTCACCCGCCTGGTCCTAAATTCTTAACATCCAAAGTTACGCACATTATCACCACAAGTACTGCTTTGATAAGTATCGGTCACATTTACCTACTGTCGGCATTCTCTCTCTCTCTCTCTCTCTCTCTCTCTCTCTCTCTCTCTCTCTCTCTCTCTCTCTCTCTCTCTCTCTCTCTCTCTCTCTCTCTCTCTCTCTCTCTCTCTCTCTCTCTCTCTCTCTCTCTCTCTCTTTTGCTAGATAGAATGAGACTGATTGAGAGTGGAAATGGAATTATGTATACAAGAGTGAGAAAGGATGAAACAAAAATAACATAAAATGAATGAGAGAGAGAGAGGTATCACTCCCTAGTTCCTCATTTCAGAAAAATAAGGGTGGAGGGGAGGGAGGTTTGAGACAAGAGAGAGGAAAGGAGAAAAGGGAGGAAGGGACAGGCAGCAGATAGGCGAGCAGCAGCTCATACAGCTAGTGAGTTAATCTTGTGAGTTTTAGTTTGTCATTCCAGTTAAATTTTTATTAAAATTTCAGTGCCAGCACAAATGGCAAGTTTGTCTTGGCAGTTTTGATCTGTTATTCCGTTTAGATATTTATTGAAATTCCAGTGCTCACCCAAGTGGTGATTATGCCAGTTCATTATGCCAGTTTTGGTTCATTATTCTGATTAAATATTTATTAGAATTTCTGTGCATTATTGCAGTTGTACCTTATAACAACCAGGTGTTGTCGTGTACCCTACTTTACTATATTACCTTCTGCCTGTGATATTTATGCTGATACATTTTATTTGACATCTAAATATTTATTAGAAGGAAACATGATTGATTACAGTAAATGTAGCTCTTACTGGGAAGAATTGAGAGTTATTGATATCAGTTTTTGTAATGCTCTTTCATCTTTGTAACCTTTAGGGGTTGGACATGGATGCTTTCCTGTCCAGACTTTCAGCACTAAAAGATGACGTGTTCAATAAGCACTCGGCCTACGCTCGTAAGGTGAGTCAGAAACAACAGCAGGGACAGTGATTTGTAATGCCTTGAAATACATGAATGATTTTTAATAATAATAAGCAGATATTTATGCATTGTGAACTATTTCTGTCTTAATGATCTTACATCTTCTATGGGAAATATGGTATTTGTTGTGCATTTTTTAAGTATTTAGGAGGTCTAGAACATGAATAAACAAAATATTTTCAGTTCATACACATGCATCATGGTAAGACAAAATAACATTTCAGAGTAGGGAGGTGTAGTGTCATGTTAATGCATCATAGTGAAGGAAAGAAACTGAAAACTTTGACACAATTATACCAGTTAGGTGTACCAGGCTTTGCTGTAGTGTATTTGTTAAAAGTACCCAAGTGTGCCAACACAGTGTACTAACATGTGTGATGATACAGGTGTTGTCACTGTCCCCTGGGGGTCGGGCAGTGCTGGCTAATGGCAGGATGCTGGGGACACTGCGGCCTTCTGAAAAGTTTGTGCAAGAAGACTTTGGGCTTCTGGAGAAATACTTCCAGTCGTCTCTTGGGGAGAAGATAACAGAAGTGCTTGAGGCAGAAGGTAAAATGGTCTCCATACACATTTTTGTTATTTTGTATCAGAAGGATATGTATTTCCTGGCTTAGGTCCATCTTATCAGAGTAGTATGATGCGTGGCTATTGATTGACTGAGGTGAAAGAGAGAGAGAGAGAGAGAGAGAGAGAGAGATTCTTAAAAACACTTGCAATTCAATTAAATATTGATATGTAGATATCTCCCAAATTCACATATATTTACAAAATTTTTATTCATCATATTCTTTACAGTTTTAATGAAATATACCACAATATTTTCCAGAAATCTTTCTTCAATTAATTACAAAAAAATAAAGCATTGAAGGAAATAGCAGAGTATATTTCCCACATTTTTCCCTAATAGAACCTAAACAAATAAATCAAACTTTCAGACTCACTTCCAAAGGGGAACATAAATGACATGATCATGAAGGTGGCCGCCATCCTGCAGACCAAGCCACAATCCAAGGGTCGCACCAACATAAATCTGCGTGCTGAACAATACTCAGTGGTCAAGATACCTGCAAGGGATCCTAAGATGCCGGCATTTGATATCGTGGCTGTATGTGACCCAGTCTCCAATGCAGCACAGAAACTAGGCCCCATACTACTGGTGCTGCAGGAGGTGGTCAATGCAAATATAAGGGTGGTTCTGAATGCCCGGGAGAAGCACTCGGAAATGCCACTCAAAAGGTGAGGTTTTAACATTTGTGTGCATAAGATTATGTTATTAGGGTTTGTAGGCTTATTGGTCATGTGAATCTTAAAATGTGGATTACAGAGGTGTTTTTGAAGAAAATACAAATATCAAATTAAATTATTTTCTTGAGTGGTTAGAAAGTTTTCATGGATTTTCTCTTATTATGAAGGCTAAAAGCATGGCATTGTTGTTTTCTTCTGTTTACAACTCCATAGTATCTTGTAATATTATCATTCCTTTATTATTTTTCCAAGATCCCTCATTACAGTCCCTTTATACTCATAATGCCTCATCATCTTTCCATAATTTTCCAAATACCATCATTCATCATATTATCTTCTTTTTTATATCTGTACTTATCCATTTCACTCATCACTACTTGTCCTTCCACAGTTTCTACCGGTTTGTCCTGGAACCAGAACCCTTGTTCACTGAAGGAGGGGAACTGGCACCAGGACCTCATGCTAGGTTTACCAGCATCCCTGAGTCCCCAATTCTCACCCAGAACTACCATCCACCAGAAAACTGGCTGGTGGAGGTAGTGGAGTCCATTCATGACCTGGACAACATCAAGCTGGAGTCTGTAGAATCTGGTGTTCACAGGTGAAGGAATAGAGAATTAATAAAATTGTGAAAGGGAATGGTTATGGGTTGTAATATGAAAAGAAATGTATATAGCTTGCAAAGTTGTGAAAGACTGCAGTTATAGTTTGTAAAAATAATAGTTATAGTTGTGAAAAGGAGTTGTTTTCCCTTGTAAAATTATGAAGAGGAGCAATTATGGTTTGTAATGCTCTGAATGTGGTTTTTATAGCTCAAAAGGGGTGGTTGTAACTTACAAAGTTGTATAAGTTTGTGAAGTATGCCATCACTCAGATACTAATTGAAATTATCTGTTTTTCCATTCTTTACTTTCCAGTGAGTTTGAGCTGGAAAACCTACTGCTTGAGGGACATTGTTTTGAGCAGTCTTCAGGAAACCCTCCCAGAGGCCTGCAGTTCACTCTCGGCAATAATAAACAGCCAGTGATGGTGTGTAGAGTTGTACCTTGGCCTTGTGGAGTGCTGTTGATATACCCTGGTATTTTTTTTGTAACCTTATTTTACAAAAGGGACAAAGCATTTCTTTGTAGAAATTTAGATTGCAGTGTTTCATCTCTTCTTCAGTCTCAAGGATTTGGAAGTACTCTGGGGCCGATGTCAATAATGGATGCATGTTTTCATACACCCTTCCTGCCTCTGCTTTCAGGTGGACACAATAGTGATGGCCAACTTAGGTTACTTCCAGCTGAAGGCCAACCCTGGTGCATGGCTACTCAAGCTGCGCCATGGACGCTCAGCCGACATCTACTCCATTGCCAGGTGAGTGCTGCTGTGTGCTGTGTTCATATCTATAGCATTGGGGTTTGATCAGTTCTCCAGTTCATAATGTCACACTGAATGATGCTTGTGTTCTTGCCTTCCACAGCCATGAGGGCACAGACACTCCAGCAGGCTCAGAAGATGTGCAGGTAGTAATGGGCAGCTTCAAGTCTCACGTCGTCAAGGTCAGGGTAGCCAAGAAACCCGGCAAGCAGCACATGCAGCTCCTCTCTGATGAAAATGATGAAGGTGGTGGACTCTGGAACTCCATCACCAGGTAGGATAGGCATGGAGAGTTGTGAATTGTGTATATGGTTTTAGTGTCCCTGAATAGTATTAGTGTTAATAGTGGTAGTAGTAGTAGTAGTAGCAATAGTAGTGAGATGTCTTGTGTTCACTGCCACATGACACTCCTCCTCTCGTCCACTCTTGATCTTGATTCTACTTCATGCCTACAGTACCCAGTCTGTCTTGCATCATAATATGTTATAAGTGCACTGATTGAATGATGAATTATGATGTTTTAGGAATGCTATCAGTATTAGTGAGTGTACTTACACCAAAGTACTTGTATCTTTCTAGGTGTGTGTGTGTGTGTGTGTGCGTGTGTGTGTGTGTGTGTGTGTGTGTGTGTGTGTGTGTGTGTGTGTGTGTGTGTGTGTGTGTGTGTGTGTGTGTGTGTGTGTGTGTGTGTGTGTGTGTGTGTGTGTGTGTGTGTGTGTGTGTGTGTGTGTGTGTGTTTATCTAGTTGTGAAATACAGGACAAGAGCCACACTTTTTTTTTTTTTTTTTTTTTTTTTTTTTTTTTTTTTTTTTTTCAGGAGGGACACTGGCCAAGGGCAACACAAATCCAATAAAAAAAAGCCCACTAAGATGCCAGTCCCAGAATAGGGTCCAAAGCAGTAGTCAAAACTTGAAGGATGTGTCTTGAAACTTCCTTCTCAAAGGAATTCAAGTCATAGGAAATGGAAATATAGAAATACAGAAAATACAGAAGCAAGCAGGGAGTTCCAGAGTTTACCAGAGAAAGTGATGAATAATTGAGAATACTAGTTAACTCTTGTATTAAAGAGGTGGACAGAATAGGGGTGAGAGAAAGAAGAAAGTCTTGTGTAGCGAGACCACAAGAAGAGGAGAGACATGCAGTTAGCAAGATCAGAAGAGCAATTAACATGAAAATAGCTGTAGAAGATAGCAAGAGATGCAACATAGCAGCAAAGAGAAAGAGGCTGAAGACAGTCAGTTATAGGAGAGGAGTTGATAAGACAAAAAGCTTTTGATTTCACCCTGTCCAGAAGAGCAGTATGAATGGACATGTGAAGCATACTCCATACATGGACTGATAAGGCCCATGTACAGAGTTAGCAGCTGGGGGTGAGAAAAACTAGCAGAGACATCTCAGAATGCATAACTTCATAGAAGTTGTTTTAGCTAGATATGAGATGTGAAGTTTCCAGTTTAGATTATAAAGAAAAGGGCAGACCAAGGATGTTCAATGTAGAAGAGGGGGACAGTTGAGTACCATTGAAGAAGAGGGGATAGTTGTCTGGAAAGTTGTGTGAGTTAATAGATGGAGGAATTAAGTTTTTGAGGCATTGAACAATACCAAGCTTGCTCTGCCCCAATCAGAGAAATTTAAGAGAGATCAGAAGTCAGGCATTCTTTGGCTTCCCTGCATGAACTGTTTACTTCCTGAAGAGTTGAACATCTACAAAAAAACGTGGAAAAGTGCAGGGTGGTATCATCAGTGTAGGAGTGGATAGGACAGGTAGTTTGGTTAAGACCATTGATTGAATAAGAAGAGAGTGGGTGATAGGAAGTGTTAGATGTTTAAGAATCTTCCTGTTGAGGATAGATTCAAAAATTTTAGATAGGCAGGAAATTAAAGCAATAAGATGGTAGTTTGAGGGATTAGAATGGTCACCATTTTTAGGAACAGGTCAAATCTAGGCAAACTTCCAGCAAGAAGGAAAGGTAGTTGTTGACAGACAGAGTTGAAAGAGTTTGACTAGGCAAGGTGCAAGCACAGAGGCACAGTTTCAGAGAACAGGTTCATAAGCCTTCTGAGGGTTTAGGCCAGCAAGGGCTTGGAAAACATCATTGCAAAGAATTTTAATAGGTAGCATGAAGTAGTCAGAGGGTGGAGGAGAGGGAGAAACAAGCCCCTGAATCATCCAAGGTAGAGTTTTTAGCAAAGGTTTAAGCAAAGAGTTCAGCTTTAGAGATAGATGTGATAGCAGTGGTGCCATCTGGTTAAAATAAAGGAGGGAAAGAAGAAGCAGCTAAGTTATTGGAGTTGTTTTTGGTTAGGTGGCAGAAGTCATGAGGAGAATTAGATCTTGAAAGATTTTGACACTTTCTATTAATAAAGGAGTTTTTGGCTAGTTGGAGAACAGACTTGGCATGGTTCCAGGTAAAAATATAAAGTGCATAAGATTCTGGTGATGGAAGGCTCAAGTACTGTTTATGGGCCACCTCTCTATCACGTATAGCACAAGAACAGGCTGTGTTAAACCAAGGTTTGGAAGGTTTAGGTTGAGAAAAAGAGTGAGGAATATGTGCCTTCATGTCAGACACTATCGCCTCTGTTATGTGCTCGGCACATAAAGACAGGTCTCTGACACAGAAGCAGTAGTCATTCCAAGGAAAATCAGCAAAATACCTCCTCAGGTACTCCCAACTAACAAAGACAAAACTCCAGAGGCACCTCCCCCAAGGGGGATCCTGAGGGATTGGAGTGTTTCCTTATCAACTTTTATCTAAATTTTCTTTAAATTTATGGACTGTTTTGGCACACACAGTCTCATCATTAAATTCATTCCACACTGCTATGCTCCTGTCAGGAATACTATGTTTCTTGGATGTCTTTTCTGCTAAAACTCCTTATCAGTTTCCGTTCTCTGGTACCTCTTGTATCTGATATCACAAGATCATCCCTAACCTGGTTTTCCATCCCTTCAATATTCTGTATAGTGCTATCAAATAACCACTTTCCTTTTTTTCAGTGTATTCAAGCCCAATCTCATCAACCTCTCTTCATAACTATACCCTCTTAGGCTTGTAGGGATTTTAGTTGCAGCTCCCTGAATTCCTTCTAGCTTCCTGATATCCTCCTTCAAACTTGGTGACCACACTAATGCTGCATACTCCAGTCTTGGATGTATCATTGTTGTTACCAGTTTTTTTTTTTTTATATCTTCATCAGTGTAAGAGAATGCCATCTTGATGTTTCTCAGCAGATTATATATTTCTCCATTGGTTTTGTTTACATGCTTCCCAAAAGACAGTTTATTAGAAATGGTTACTCCTAGATCTTTTTCTTCTGATCTTATTGTAATTTTCTCATTTCCCAAATAGTAGGTGCCTTCTGTTCTTCTCGCACTTTTTCCAAACTTCACCACACTACGTCTCTTGGCATTAAACTCCATGTTCCACCTCAACAACCATTCATTTATCTTAATTAGGTCTTGATTCAGAGCTTCACAGTCTTTTTCATTTGTTACATTTCTCATAATTTTAGCATCAACAAAGAGACTCATGTAGCTTGTCACTCCATCCATCATGTCATTTACATGTATTGCAAACATAACTGGTGCAGATCCTTACAGAACTCCACTTACTACTGATCTCCATTTCAACTTATTGCCTCTAACTACCTCATTTCTCTGTCCATCAAGAAGTCTGTCATCCATTTTAATAATGATGATCCCAATCTTCCTATATTTCTTCAGTTTCCATATTAACCTTCACTCATTGTGTGTGTGTGTGTGTGTGTGTTTACCTAGTTGTATTGTACAGGGTCCAAGCTAAAGTTCATTTGTCCTGTCTCCATATCTGTAGTTATCTGATTTTTCTTTAAATTTTCTCACACTAGCAGCTGTAACTGCCTCCTCACTTAAACCACTCCTAGAGATCAATGCTTCAGTATGGGAAACTATGTTTCTTGATGTCACAGAGACACTTATTCTTTGTCTTTTTGTATGTTCTCTTGTACACCTTGTTCCCTCATTTATATGCATCTCCAAAACTTGTCTGTCTACTTTTTCCATGTGGTTTATCAATTTGTACATTGTTATCGAGTCCCCCCTTTCTCTTCTCTCTTCCATTGTTATTAATCTCTTCTTCTAGTCACTCTTCATAGTCTTTTCCTTCAATTCTGGCACCATCTTCATTGCTGTCCTCTGTATTCTTTCCAGTTTCCTTATATTCTTTTTTCCTGTGTAGAGACCATACGACTGCAGCATACTCTAACTTGGGATGTATCATGGTTATAATTATTTTTTTTCATCATATCCATGTCCATGTAGATAAAAGCCACTGCAATATCACTTAACATCCTATATGTAGAACAAAAAATCACACTCATATGCTTCTCTGGTGACAGTGTCTCCTGGATAATCACCCCCAAATATCTTTTTCTTTATTACTTTTCATTATCATATCCTCCCCCATTTTATAGTTCCATGTAAGTCTTCCTGTAGTTTTTTCTATCTCCATCACATGACATTTCTTAGAATTAAATTCAAGTTTCCACTCTAGGCTCCAAGCATAAATTTTTATCCAAATCTCTCTAACTCCTTGCAATCCTTCTGGCTCTTTATAATCCTTAGTAACTCTGCATCATCAGCAAACATATTAATGTAGGTAGCTATTTAAAATTTCTTGTATATTATTTATGTATATCTGAAACATAATCAGTGCTAATACAGATCTTTGTGGTACTCCATCTGTTACCTCACTCCAGCTTGAAGTATTATCTCTGATATTGTTCTCATTTGTCTGTCCTTCAAATAGTCTCGCATCCAACATCATATTTTGCCTTTTATTCCTCCTACATTTTCCAATTTCCACAGTAGGTTCATGTGTGGTACCCTGTCATTTTTTTTTTTTCTATTTTTTTTTTTATCCAGCCATCCACCTCTCTTGCACCACATCTATCGCTCTTGTATAGAAGCTCAGCAGATTTATAACACATGATCTTTTTGTCTAAATCTAAGTTGTTTATCAGTAATTATCTAATTTTCTTCTAAATACTGTACTCATTTATTTTTAATTATAATTTTGCAGAGTTGACTTATGATGCTAGTTTATGATACTGGTCTGTAGTTTAGCTGCTCCATTTTATCACCTCCTTTATAAATGGGTATTATATTGACTCTTTTCCATTCTTTAGGCACTCTTCCCACGTTTAACAAACTATTTACTACATTCCAGATTGGCTCCACCAGTCGGTCTCTACATTCTTTCAATACTCACTGTGACACACCATCTGGTCCCATTGCTTCTCAAACATCTAAGTCAGTCAACAGCTTATAGATTTCATACTTTTCACCTTAATTTCATGTAACCCCTCATTTGACACTCCACCTGTAGGAGCTACAAAATCTGCTTCCCTTTTAAATATGGATTTAAAACTCTCATTTATAATTTCGCTCATCTCATCGTTATCTTCATATGCCCTTCCTCCTCTTTTTAACTTAACAATACTGTCTCTATGTTTCATTTTACCATTTATGTATCTATAGGAAAGTTTTGGTTCCTCCTACACTATATCCTTTTCAAAATTCCCTTCTTCTCTTCTTGCCCTAAGATATTAATTTCTTGCTTGTTTATATTCTTCTCTATTTCCTTCATTCCACTGCTTCTTCACCTTCTTCCATGCCCTGTCCTTGTCCTTTTTGGCCTTTGCACATCTGGCATTATACCAACAATGCCAGCTCTTTTTTACTTTGTATATTAATACAAATTTAAACACTCCCTCATTGTAATTATCTAATAGTGCTTCATATTTTGTCTGTATATCTTTGTTTTTCTACAAGTTATCCTACTTTATACCTCCATAATTTTTTTTTTTTATTTCTTCAAAATTTGCCTTTACATAGTTTAGTTTGCCATTTCTGTAGTCTTCTTTCCAATCCTATGCTTTTATCCCTTCTAATTTAACCTTTATTACAATGTGGTAACTTTTTTCCTAATTTGGGCAGATACTTCATATTTGGCCTGGATTCCAGCTTCTTGCTAAATACTATGTCAGGTACTGAAGGCTGTTCCTCTCTATATCTTGTAGCTTCATCTCCCCACTGCTCCAAAGTATTCATCATTGCTGATTGCATTATCTCTTCACTCCACAAATCTGCACCCTCCCCTAGTTCCAACTCCTCCCAATTTACATTCTTGCAATTAGTCACCCATAACCAACACCTTATTTTTTTTTTTTTTTTTTTTTTTTTTTATCATATTTTCCAAACATTTCTACACTTCTTGCATCATCTCATGCTTATTTGTCTTCCATGCGTTTGTTTTGGGGGATATATATGTTACAATAATCTTTCTCTTTTTTTCTTTTTGCCGTCTTTAACAACAATGTCTAAAACTTATGCCATCACATCACCATATTCCACTTCTTCAACAAAGATATCCTTCTTCACCAATATTAACACTCCTCTATCCTCCTTTATCTTTTCTATATCTCCTCCAAATGTTATATTCTTCCTCTTCAAATTTTATTTGTATTTTCTCATTTAATTTGGTCTCTGCTAAACATACAACATCTAGGTTGTTACCTCTTAGAATATCCCTTAGTTCCAATATACTTGACACAATCCCACCTATATTTGTTTACATAACTTTCAATATGCTACATTCCTTCTCAATTTTGCTATATTCCCTCTCTATTGTTGCTCCTCTTCCCTCAACCACCACTTTCTTATCTTTAAATCCACAGTTTTCCATACAAATTCTTTCACTTAATTATGTGTCCTTTCTTCATTTTTTGCTTCAACTTCTCTCATCTCGCTCAATTTATTCCTCTCATCCTCATTTAATTTTTTTCTTATCCATATATTTTTCATGTCTTCCTCCTTTGACAGTTTCCATGTCCTTACCATTACAGTTTCTGTTGCCATTTGTGTACTTAATCAAATTTTTAGAGGCCTCATTCTATTTTCAACATACTTGCCAATCCTCTGAACCTCCTCTGTTTACTCTATTATTTCCTCCCCTCCCTCACTCACTACTGCTGCTATCTCCTTTACTCTTTTTATTTGTTCTCTTTCTTACAGTCATATTGGGTAATTTCTTTTCTTTATCACCAAATATCACAACACACATCTTATGTACTGTATTTCTTACTATTTTCTTTTTTCTCTTATCTTAACTTTTTTTTTTTTCCCCTCCAATCTGCTTCCTCCAATCTGCTTATCATGTTCCTTATTTTGTTGCCTCAATATTTCCTTCATATCAATCTTTTGTTTTTATCTCTCCTTCTTCCAGCTATGGGCTTCATGTTTCATCATATTTATGATGACTTTATCTCTCATGACATCCTCAGTCTGCTTATTCTCTTTCTCCAGTCTATTTTTCAGTTCTCATTTTCCCTTTTTAAAGCTGTAATCTCAGTCCTGCTTTTTTAGTATTTTGATTTGCAAGTTTTATACCTCCTTTCTTAATTTCTTGTTTTCATCTTCCCTCTCCTTCTCTCATTGCTTGATTTCCCTCAGTTCTCTCACAGTACTCTTCATATCCTCAATATTCATATCCAACTTTCAATTTCTCACTGCTCCAGTCAACTCTCTCATCTCTCTTGATTTTACATAATGCTCTACTACTTTCCATAACCTCCTTCCTATTCATTCATCACTGCTGAATTCCAGAAAATCACCAGTGCTTCCTTGATGAGGTGATAGCCATTGTGCCATCTTGATCTTGACCATGAGTGAGGTGGTTTGTTTGCATTTGGGGAAAGTCCACTGCCGCTCCAAAATATTCCTTTCATTAGTTATTTTTATCACACTATTTCCTTTATTCTGTTATCTATATTGGATACAGGACTGAGCAGTCTTTAACCCTGTACATACTGTCTAGGTTCTGGTAGGAGCTGGAGCCAAGGCAGACATGTCCATCCACCACAACCACCACCATGTGTGTGTGTGTGTGTGTGTAATAATGATAATAATAATAATAATAATAATAATAATAATAATAATAATAATAATAGACAGTTTATTATTTAGGCAGTTAACAAACTGAAAATGTACAGAGGGGGCGGGGAAATACTTAACATTAATCCTAAAGGTAAGTCTGATCTAGAAGGGACTATTGATTGATGGCTCGCACTATGGTGGGAATCGCGCTGAGTCTGTAACGGTCCGTGCGTGGCACCTTTAGGGGCGTTATCTTGTTCTGGTGTCTGGTGCCACGGACTGGGCGAGGCACATCAGGCGGCAGCATGTGTCTGAGATGTGGATGATGCAGTAGTCCCCTTCCAAACTTCTCCAGAGCCTCACGGTGCCTGGTGGATAGTCTGGACAGACTATCCACTATCAGGGCTTCTTCATAGGTGGTGTAGGCAGGGCCAAGGATGACCCTGCACGCCCTTTTCTGCACACTCTCCAGCTGTAGCTGTTGAGTGTGTGTGAGGGAGGAGGACCACGCTGGGGAGGCATACATGAGTTTGGGGAGGATGAAGGTGAGGTACACCCACCTTAACTCGTCTGTCGGCATCGCCAGCGACCTGAGTCTGTGCAGCATGTACAGCCTGTAGGTAGCTGATCTTATGGTGCTGGCAACATGCTGCTTCCAGGTCATCTGGTCATCCACTGTGACTCCGAGAAGCTTGGCACATCGGACCACCTGGAGGGGGTGAGGGCCCACTGTGAGCTGGGGAGAGGGTACAGAGGAGGTACAGAAATGCATCACCACAGTTTTGCTGTGGTTGATGGTCATCCTGCTCTCCTCCGTCCACGTCTGCAGTCACTCCAGAATTGCTTGCAGTGGCAAGTAGTCCGGGTTCTTGGTGGAAACTGGGACGCCCACGGTGCAGTCGTCCACATACAGTAAAATCTCTCTCATCCGGCATTCGAGTATCCGGCAGCTTCAAGTATCTGGCACATTTTTCCCCGAGCCTTAAAATCAATAAAAAATCAATGTGTACTCATAAAATCGATTAAAATTCCCGCGCGAGGCATACTTTGTCCCCTCGCCACCAGAGCGCACTGCTTCGCGTCACCCGCGGCCCACTGCACTGTGTTTACTCAGTGACTCAGTCCCGCGTGTGCACTGTTTATCGCCTGATGCCTTCATCATGCCTAAAGTTGTAGAAAAGAGGAAGCGTGTTGTGCTTACACTCAAGCAGCTGATCAGATCAGCTGATCTTTGTTATGGTAAGATGCGTGAGTGTAGGGTGGTGATTGTGGACATAATTTCACTTCTATTCAAGTATCCAGCAATATTCAAGTATCCGGCATGTTGGCGGTCCCGTTGATGCCAGATAAGAGGGATTTTACTGTACTTCCAGTTAATGGGGGTGTCAGTGAGGGTGTCATTAATGAGGAGGAGGAAGCATAGTGGACCTATCTTGGTCCACTGGGGGATCCCACATGTCAGCTGTTGGAAATTAAGAGACTGAGCCCTGATAGCGAACGGCCTGACACCTCCCTGTGAGGAAGTCGGCTAGCCATGCTACCAGGTTAGGAGGGAGACCCAGACTGTGTGTGTGTGTTTACCTAGTTGTGGTTTACGGGATGGGAATAATCTCATAGTATCCCGTCTCTGTATCTCTCCAATTTGGTCTTAAAAGCATAGACAGTTACAGCATTCACATCTTCACTGAGTTCATTCCATTTGTTCATACTTCTATGAGGAAAATTATATTTCTTGATATCTCCTCTACATTTAACTTTCTTCAATTTCTTACTGTGTCCCCTTGAACTCTGTGTGTTTAAATTTGTAAAACATTCATCCACATTTTCCGTACTATTTATCATTCTATAAATGTTTATTAAATCTCCTCTCTCACTTTCCTATTTTTAAGGGTAGGAATTTCCATCATTTTTAATCTCTCTTCATAGGTTGACTTACTCAACTCCTGAACCATTTTAGTGACTGCTCTTTGTACTCTTTCTAATTTTATAATATTCCACCACTGCTACATATTCCAATCTTGGTCTTATCATGGAAATCAACAACTTTTTATCATCCTTCATCCAAATATGAGAATGCCTCTCTTACTCTTTTAATAAATTCATTGTCTCTGTGGTAATTTTATCAATGTGTTTGTCCAGAGTTAAATTTTCAGTAACCATTACTCCCAATTCCACTTCCTCTTTTGACTTCTTCAACTTCACACCATCCATCTCAATGATATTGTATTTTTTCTAGCTCTTACCAAACTCCATTACTTTACATTTACTTAAATTGAATTCCATTTGCCAAAATTTACTCCTATCTATTTATCTTATGTAAATCATGTTGCAGTTATATACATTCATTTACATTTTCTACCCTTTTCATCAGCTTAGCATAATCTGCAAATAAGTTCATATAACTATCAATTTCTTCATTTATGTCATTCACATATATTACAAACATTATTACAAACATTATTGGTCCCAACACTGACCCCTGTGGAACACCACTAGTTACTATCATTCAGATAATCCTCCATCCACTCCAGCAGGCTTCCTCCAATTTTTCCATAATTTTTCATCTTCCATAGCAATCGTCATTGTGGTACTTCATCAAACGCTTTCTTCAAGTCTAAGTAGGCACCATCCACCCATCCATCTCTCTCTTGCACAATATCGACTACCCTCGAATAAAAGGAAAATAAGTTCATGGAGCATGATCTTCCCCTCCTAAATCCAAATTGACAATTCACTAAAACTTTATCTCTTTCCAAGTGTTCCATCCATCTTTCCTTTATTGTTCTTTCACATAGTTTTCCTACAACAGTAGTCAAGGACACTGGTCTATAATTTAGTGGGTTTTCCTTATTTCCTCCCTTGAATATTGGTGTGATATTTGCTCTCTTCCAATCTTTTGGTACTCTTCCCTGTGATAGTGATGTCACCACTAGACTGTGAATTTTATCAGCCAGTTGTTCTCTACATTTCTTCAATATCCAGTTTGATTCTCCATCTAGGCCAGTTGCTTTATTTACATCAAGTTCTTCCGTCATCCTAAGTATTTCCGCATAACTGACTGGGACTGTACTTAGTATACTCCTCACCAATTTATCCTTTCCAGCATCAAACTCCCCTTTCACAGTAAATACCAATCTGAAACTTGTTCATAACCATGTCCTGTACATCCTCATAGATTTTTCCTTCAACTTTCAATTTTGATACACCTTCTTCTTCCCATTGATATGTCTAAAGAATAGTTTGGGTTCATTTATACACTATTATATCTCTTTCATATTTTCTTCTCTCCATTCTTATTATCTCAACATACTTATTTCTAACATCAGTATATTCCTCCCATCTGGTCTCAATTTTCCTCTTCTTCCATCTATTCCAAGCATTTGACTTACAATTTCTAGCCTCTTTGCATTTTGTATTGAACCAATACCCTTTCTACATCTCGCTCCTCTAGGTACAAATTTCTCCACAGCAGAATTATATATCCTTATAAATTCATCCCATTTTCCCAAACATCTTCATCTTCAAAGACTTTTCGGTCCTCAGCAACAAAGTACTTTCTTAATTTTTCAAAGTCAACTTTACTATATTTAAATCTTTTCACATTATAATTTTCATCAATGATTACATTTTCATTTTTCAAATTAAATTCCATCAACACATGATCACTTTTACCTAGAGGGCTATCATAGTGTATAGTTTCAATAATTTCCATGTCCTTAGTAAACACTAAATTAAGTCTTGATGGTTTATCTCTTCCACTAAATCTGGTAACACAATCAACCTATTGAGTCATCAAGTTTTCCACCACCCAGTTTAATAGTCTATTACTCCATGAGTTCTCACTTCCAGTAGTTGTCAATGTCTCCCAATTTATCTCCTTACATTTAAAATCACCAACAAGAACCATATCACTACTTTCCATCACTATCTTTTCAAGACCTTTTAACACATCTACCAACATCTCTTCATGCTCTTCTTTTTGCCAAGCATTGGTCATAGGTGGCACATACACTCCTACATAATTAATTATCCTTCCATTTCCACTTCTAATCATCACTTGTAGAATTTCAGATTTGTTTTCACTTTTTATTACCTTCTCCACTTTAACACATTTTCTTAGTAAGAATGATCACTCCACCTCCTCCCTTGTCACTTCTATTTTTCATCTGTAAATCATATTTATCATCACCAATGTCAGGAGTTCCCCATTCATTTTTTCATTTTGTCTCCCACAATACAACAACATCCGGTGCAGTTCTGCTTAGTAACTCATTTAATTCCATTTTAGTTGACATTAATCCATTTACATTAGTATAATATACCTTACTTACTGTTTGATGTATCATTTCTTTATTCTCATATCTCTTACTCTCCAGAAAATCTTTTCCTCCACTGTTCATTGTTCATTTTTTTGTTTAGCCTTACTTACCAGCTCCTTTTGCTTCAAATTTTCAGTCTCATCCATATCCCTGTTTATCCATACATTCTTGTATCCTTCATCTCTAGACAACCTCCAAGACCCATTAATTCTTTCTTCTTGTACCTGTGTTGCAAACCTTATTCTTATGGTGTGTGTGTGTGTGTGTGTGTGTGTGTGTGTGTGTGTGTGTGTGTGTGTGTGTGTGTGTGTGTGTTTACCTATTTGTATTTACTTAGTTGTATTGTACAGGGAACAAGCCAAAGCTCATTTTTGTCCTGTCTCCATAACCATATTTATCCAGTTTCTCTTTAAACATGTGTACACTGTTTGCCACAACCACCTCTTCCTTCAGATCATTGCAGACTTCAAAAGTTTGATACGGGAAGCTGTATTTCTTGATGTCGCTCAAACATCCACTCTTCTTTATTTTTTTCCCATGCTCCCTTGTCCATCTCCCTCCTCCATCTGTGGTACAAAGTCATTTCTGTCTATTCTTTCTATATTCTTTACTAATTTCTACATTGTTATCAGGTCTCCTCTTTCTCTTCTCTCTTGTAGTGTTGGTAATCCTATCTCTTCAAGTTTTTATTCATAGCTCAAGCCTTTCAATTCTGGTACCATCTTTGTTGTTATCCTCTATATTATTTCCAGTTTCCATATATCTTTTTTTTCTATGTGGAGCCCAAACTACTGCTGCATATTCCAATTTAGGATGTATCATGTTTGTTATAATTTTCTTCATCATTTCTTTATCAAAATAGTTAAATACCACCCTAATGTTTGTTAATAAGCTCTACATAGAGCTGAATATTACATTTATGGCACATAAAGGTGATAGTGTGTCCTGGATCATTACTCCCAAATCTTTTCTTCATTACTTTTCGTTATTATTTCTCTTTGCATGTTGTAATTCCATGAAGGTCTCTTTTTACTTTTTCCTGTTTCCATCACATTTTCTAGCATTAAATTATAGTTCTCATCTTTCTCTCCATGCATGTATCTTGTCAATATCCTCTTGTAACTCCTTGCTGTCATTTTCATTCTTTATTGTTTTCATTATTTTTGCATCATTAGCAAAAAGGTTTATATAACTATTTAGATCCTCTCATATATTACATATATTTGGAGCATAATAAGTGCCAAGACATCCTTGCAGTACCCCACTTGTCACTGCACTAATCTGAATTATTGTCTCTGATTACTGTTCTTATTTCCCTCCCTTGTAAATAATCATCCATCCATCTCAATGTTGTTCCCATTAGTCCACATTCATTCTCTGACTTCCACATAAGGCTTTTGTGTGGAACCTTATCAAATGTTTTTGTGAGATCCAGGTATGCCATATCAACCCATCTGCCCCTTTCTTGCACTTCATCTATTACTTGCATATAAAAGCTCAGTAGATTTGACATAGGATCTCCCTTTCCTGAATCCAGATTGCTTTTCTGTAATTATATTTCCATCTTCTAAATATTGCAACCATCTATCTTTAATTACTATTTCACAAAGCTTGCTTACAATACTTGTTAGTGACACTGGTCTATAATTTAGTGGTTCCATTTAATTTCCACCTTTGTATATTGGCACTATGTTAGCTCTTTTCCATTCCTTTGGTACTTTTCCTTCTCTCAATGAGCTGTTGATATCCCATATGGGTTCCTTCATTTGTTCTCTGCATTCTTGTAATACCCATCCATTTACTTGATCTGGTCCCATAGCTTTTCTAACATCCAGCACTTCCAGCAGTTTCTTGATTTCTTGTCTCTTTACTTGTATCTCTCATTCTTTGATACCACTTTCAGTGCCACAAAATCAGTTTTCTTTGTAAACATATTGAAAACTCTCATTCATTAGTTCACTCATCTCAATAGGTTCATAAATTCTTCCTTCTCTTTTTAACATGTTTATGTTATCCCTATGTTTCATTTTTCCATTTATGTATCTGTAGAAGAGTCTGGATTCTTCCTCGCATTTTCTTACTGTCACTCAAAATTTCTTTCTTCTCTTATTACACCATATTCATTCCTTTCCTTGCCTTTCTGTATTCTTCCCTAGTATTTCTGTCCAGATTTCTCATCATTTTCCTCCATGTCCTGTCCTTTTTCCTTTTTGTTTCTACTACTTCTGTTCTTTGTAACACATGTTCTGCTGCTGTTTGTGACATGAATCTTATTTTCACTGGTCTTGTTCCATTTTCATCATATTTTCCAATCCTGTAAACCTCTTCAATTTGTTCAACTATCTCCTCTCCTTCCTCTGCCACTTCTGCTATAATTTCCTTAGCCCTTTTCACCTCTTCTTTCTCTCTGGCTATTTTCATGGGTGGGTTCCTCTTGACCCCATATACCACCACACACATCTTCCTCTGTACTGTGTCTTTCACAAGATTACTTCTTTCCTTTATTATTTTAATCACTTGCTTTCCCATGTTCTCATTGTGTTGCTGTTGCTGTTGCTTTGTTATCTCCTCCATGTCCACCTTTTGTTGTTGTTCTTTCCCTTCTTTCCAAGTTTTGACTTCCTCTGTCACTTACTCTTTTACTTTTCCAGCCTTAATCTCTCATGTAAAGCTTTCTTCAACTCCTTGTTCTCTTCCTTGAGTTTCTTGATTACTTCACAGTACTTGTTTAAGACCACTTTTTTTGTCACCTCTTCTCTCATTTCTTTGTTTTTTGCTTTCTATTTCCCTCATCTTCATCTCTGTTATATCACTGGATATCTTTTTTACATTGTCACCACCCACCTCTATCTCTTTCTTTCCTATCTTTACTATTGCTACTAAGTTACATATTTTTCTCATATCTTCAAATTTTCTTCAATTTCCTACATTCATTTATTTGTATGGGCTACACTGAGATCCTCATCCTTGAATTCTTCGAAAACATTTACCGTGCTGGCCACCATCTTCCCTGTTGATATCAGTGACAATGTTTACCTTTCACTACTCTCCCATTTCACCCTTTTGGCCACTTCCCATTTCACACCACTTCCCCTGCACTCAGACATCACACAATTCCCTATTATGGAGACAGGACTTGAGCTCTGTCCTCCTGCATAACCAAAACCAAGGTAAAACCTTGGAGCTGCTGTGGATGCATCCAATCAGCTGGATGGTGTGTGTGTGTGTGTGTGTGTGTGTGTGTGTGTGTGTGTGTGTGTGTGTGTATTTAGTATTACCTTGTGGTTTACGAGTAGAGGAGTCTAAGCTCATGCTATCCCATCTCATTATCTACTCTTATCTAGTTTTCCTTAAAATCATGTATAGCTATTGCATTTACTAGTTTTTGCAGCTCATTCCAGATTCCTGCAGTCCTTTGCAGGAAACTGTTCTTCTTAATATTCCTTCAACACACACCTTTCTTCATCTTCTCATGTCCTCTTATGCTTCTAAAGTCTCTCATCACCAGATCACTGTGGTCCTATTTTTCATTGCCCAACAAAATCCATTATAAGGCAATCAGGTCTCTCTCTCTCTCTCTCTCTCTCTCTCTCTCTCTCTCTCTCTCGCTCTCTCTCTCTCTCTCTCTCTCTCTCTCCTCTCTCTCTCTCCTCTCTCTCTCTCTCTTCTCTCTCTCTCTCTCTCTCTCTCTCTCTCTCTCTCTCTCTCTCTCTCTCTCTCTCTCTCTCTCTCTCTCTCTCCTCTCTCTCTCTCTCTCTCTCTCTCTCTCTCTCTCTCTCTCTCTCTCTCTCTCTCTCTCTCTCTCTCTCTCTCTCTCTCTCTCTCTCTCCTTTCTTCCAAGATGGGCAGGTTTATTTTCTTTACTCTCTCTCCATACGATAAGTCTGATAGGGTCGGAGGCAACTTTGTCGCTGCTCATTGTATTCTCTCTAATTTCTTTGTACCTTTTAGTGCTTGGAGACCATATCACTGCCACTTATTCCAAATGAGGTCTTATCATTGTCACAACTGAATTCCTAATCATCTCTTCATCCAGGTAGTTGAGTGCTGCTCTTATGTTTCATACCAAATTATATGTTTCCCCTGTATTTTCTTCTTACATGTACTTCTGAGGAGAGCTCATCAGTGACAGTAACTCCATGGTCTCCAATCCCAAATCACATTCAGATTTTCCTGTAGAATTTCACAATCCTCTATCCACCCCACTTTTCTCATCAATTTTGCATCATCAGCAAATAGACTCATGTAGCTATTCACCCCTGCCATCATAGCATTCACATAGATAGCAAACATTAATGGTGTTAGTACCAACCCTTTGCAGGACACCACTAATAACCTCTCTCCATGGTGACTTCCTATCTTTGACCACTGTTCTCATTTCCCTACCTCTCAGAAAGTTACTTGATCCTATGTAGGAGTGCTCCTCTCAGCCCACTAAACGTTTCTAATTTCCACAGCAGTTTCTTGTGGGGCACCTTATTGAACACTTTCTTTAAGTCCAAATAAACATAATCTGCCCATCCCTCTCGTTCTTGTATTATATCTATGACTCTGGAGTAGAACCACATTAAATTCGTCGAACACAACCTTCATTTCCTAAATCCAAATTGTCTGTCTCTTAATATATCTCTCTCTTTTCCAGATATTCACTCCATCTTTGCTTCACTATTCTTTCCCACATTTTTGCCACTACAGTTGGTAATGATGATGAGTTTGTAAACCTTGTGTGCAAGTTGATGTCTGCATTCCTTCAGCACCCAATTAGTTACTCCATCAGGAGTTAATCACATCCAAGTCTTCCATCATTATTCTTACCTCATCCACTGTTACCCGCAATTTCACTCAGTCCTCTTACTCTCACATCTGCCATCACTAGTCTATCAAATGTTCCCTCTTTAGTGAAGACATTTTGAAATTAGTCATCCAAAACCTCTGCAATTTCTGTTTCCTCAACATGCATACCATTTATTTTCAGTTTGTTTAACCTCTTCTTATTCTTCATTTTACTATTCACCTATCTGTAGAACATCCTTGGTTCATCCATAATCTGTTCACAATATCTTTTTCAATATTTCTTCTTTCCTTACCTTTGAGTATTCATTTCTCTTCCTTTTATATTTTTCCCATACTTATTTTCCTTTTCTTCCATTTGATTGAGGTCAGATTTCTCTTCCTCCTTGCTTCCTCACATATTTATTAAACCACTCCTGCTTCCTAACTTTTTTCCTTATCTTCGGGACAAATCTCCTTACACCCTCGTTATATATGTTCATAAACTCTCCCCATTTAACTTCTATTCCTGTTGCTTCATCAAATTGATTCCAGTCCACATGCTCAAAGTAATTCCTCAATTTTCCAAAGTCTGGTCTTCCATAGTTGAATCTTCCTATTCTGTGGCATTCTTTCTTTTGTATCTTTCCTCCTACTCTCATTGTACACTCCACCACCATGTGATCACTTTTACCTGTTGGACATTTATAGTCTATATCCTCAACGACTTCAAGTTCTTTCATAAAAATTAAATCCAGCCTTGAGGGTTCATCTTCTCCCCTAGAACCTCATATTCTCTTCCATCCATTGTGTCATTGAATTCTCCATTGCCATCCTTAACAACTCTCCTCCCCAAGACTCGTCTCTCCCGTCCACCTACCGCTCCTCCCATCTAACCTCCTTGCAGATGAAATCTCCCATAATCATTAGAATGTCTCTGCTTGCCATCATGTCTTCCACACATCTTTGTGTATCCTCTAATTTAACCTTGTATTCCACAACCCCATGGAATTTATTTTAGGAGGAACATATACCTCTGCAAAGCCTCTTTTTCTACCTTCTCTACACACCGTCTCAACTTTAATCACTTCAGCCAGTTCATAATCACAATTAGTCTTACAAGCCAATAAATCCTTTCTCACGAAAATCATTACTCCACCTTGTTTTCACTTCTGTTTTTCAGCCATACATCATATTTTCCTTCACCCAAATTATTCACTTCATTGTTGTCACTTAGCTTTGTTTCAGTAATTCCCATCACATCCAGAGCATCCTCTCCTAAGTAGTCATTTAGTTCCACCTGTGCTGAAAGTTAACCCATTCACATCAATTAGTATAAGCAATCTTCAATTTCTCACTCCACTCTCTTTTTTTCCAATCATCCACTTTATCAACCTCATGTCCCTGACTTTCCAGCAGAACTTTGTCTTTTCCTCCTCCATTCTGGCTTCTTTTTTTTCCTCAACATGCTTCCACAATTTGCTCATTTTTTGCTCTCTCCTCCTCATTCATGTCTCCATATCCAGATATTTTTGATGTCCTTCTTTCTTCCTAATCTCCATGCTCCATTTAGTACCTCTTCTGCTGCCATTTGCAGCTTAAATTTAATACTCATTGGTCGGTTTTTGCTTCAACATACTTCCCCAATCTTATTACTTCCTCAACCTCCCCCTCCCAATCATTCTCATGTTTAATCACAACTTTTTACTAGATCCACTGCAGTGCTCCTTTCTTTTTTTTCTCATGTTTAGCTACTATCTTTTTCTCCTTGTTCCCAAATTAATGATGTATTTTTCTTCCCTGCAATGTTCCTAACAAAAATATTCCTTTTCTTTAATAACTGTAACTACTGCCTTTTTTTTTAACAAATTCTTCCTTATCTTTCAACTGATTGTCCATTATTTCCTTTAAATTAGCAGTTTTTTCATCTTTTTCCCCCCCCACAGTATAACTATCAACTTTTCTTGATTAATCCCCACCTTTACCTTATAGCTTTCTAGATTTTTGCTTAATTCCTCATATTTGAAATTCAACTTCCTACTCTCATCCTTTCTCTTATTCTCCAGAAATTTGCATTTCTCTTTCCAAGTTTTATTTTCCAACTCTAAATAGTCACATCTCTTCCAATTTGTTAACTCAGCTGGACAAACCCTTTTAACAGTCCTTCTATAAGACCAATCCTTCCACATGCATCCAAGAAGCCTTCACAGTCAGTAATTTCTTCTCTAGTAGTATTTGTGGGGATGAATAAATGTTTTAATGAACTTGATATCACTTGATTAACTCTGCTCTTTGGGCTGTCAGCCCAAGGTGTTTTCTTTTGTTTTGGTCAAGTTCCAGCCTCGTCACCTGCCATCTTTCCAATGGCTCCACATAGATTGACCAAAGAAAATAAAATCTCTTTTATTTTATGTTTAATATCACATCTAAAGACTGGTAAAGCACTAATCCAACTCCCCCCCTCTTGCTTATTCACTTCCTCAAAGTAAATGACATCTTCAGCCAGAGTGCCGAAAAACACATCCACTCACTTGGTCATTGTGTGTGTGTGTGTGTGTGTGTGTGTACAACAATTCAGAGGTTACCGCAATAGAAGCCAGACATACCTGTATCACCATGGTGCATTTCAGGGATATCTTTTCCCAAAGTAAATAGTCTCCCCATGACCAAAGCTTCATTTTCTGTATTTTTGTTGCATGCGGTATTTTTATATTACCTGTGCTGTTATCATTAGGTGTTGAATAATATTAATTTCCTTTTCTTTGTATGCTCTAGGGCAAGTGCTTCTGTTTTGTGTGTAGTAGTGTTGAAGCATTTTTTTGCATCGTGGTGAAAAAGGCTTAGGTTAATCTGGGTTTTCATTTTCTGTTTCCAATTACAAGCATGCCTGTTATCGGGCCCATAGTTGAGGAGTGGCGGGTTCTGGTGGGGCAGGTTTTTGATCTGGCTAGGAACCTCTGGACCAGGTACAGCATTCCTTCTCTGGCAATCTGTTCTCAATATATACTAGTACTCTTTCATACTCTATAGATTTATTGACTGTAAGTTGTTTATGATCATACTGTAGTATATTTGGTGTGTTAAGTAGCCTCTCCCTCAGAATTAATGTTTTGAGTATGTATGTATGAAATGCACTTACAGACATATATATTTGAGAACCAGATTGCAGTAGCTCTATATTTGCAATTTTAGCTTGAGTGTTTATTATTTGGTTTGTTTGTATTTGTACTAGGGATTTCATTTAAGTTAATGTGACCTGTTTGATAGATATTGTTTTAGTTTTACCCTGTTTAGTTTTTTGCAAGTATTTCTATTACTACTCTTCATTTCATTGTTTGATAAAAGTAAACTAGTAAGGAAAACCTATTACTATGAGAACACACTCCATAACATTGCACACACAGTAAACACTCCTTTCCTCTCATGCCTCAATTTTGCCTCCTCTCATAACATGCATTCTTAATCCTCCCTGCAGCACCTTCACATCAGGGAGCTCCTCAGACGACCAGGACGAGACTGTTAACATCTTCTCCGTAGCATCGGGTCATCTATACGAGAGGTTCCTACGTATCATGATGGTGTCAGTCCTGCGCCACACCAAGGCTCCTGTCAAGTTCTGGTTCCTTAAGAATTTCCTCTCGCCAAACTTTAAGGTACTGTATACAATTTTTGTTACTTTCAAATCAGTTGTACTGAAAATAACTAACCCTTTTGCTGCTGTGGTCTTTTCTTAACATTCAGAGTAATGTAGGTAACAAGCATAAGTGGACGTGATACAGAGGGTGTTTGAGTTACAAGCAAGATATTTTCCAGAAAGCTGCTCGTAACTCGTCATAATTTTTTTGGTACAAAAAAAAGTATACATTCCGCAAACAATGTAATGCTTGCTTGCTTGATACCATGAGAGAGAGAGAGAGAGAGAGAGAGAGAGAGAGAGAGAGAGAGAGAGAGAGAGAGAGAGAGAGAGAGAGAGAGAGAGAGAGAAACACCTTGCCCTAGGGGTGATGTGATTCTACTAACTAGTGACAGGCTTGAGGCTTCTGCCAAACGCAAGACTCAAATATACCAACCATATGACCCAGGTTAAAATGAGATGCCTCTTTTTCTCTCTCATTCATGCACATTTGTTTTCACTCTCTCTCTCACTCTCTCTCTTTCTCATGCACATTTCTCTCTCTCTCTCTCTCTCTCTCTCTCTCTCTCTCTCTCTCTCTCTCTCTCTCTCTCTCTCTCTCTCTCTCTCTCTCTCTCTCTCTCTCTCTCTCTCTCTCTCTCTCTCTCTCTCTCTCTCTCTCTCTCTCTCTCTCTCTCTCTCTCTCTCTCTCTCTCTCTCTCTCTCTCTCTCTCTCTCTCTCTCTCTCTCTCTCTCTCTCTCTCTCTCTCTCTCCTGGGTTATACATGCCTTTGTTCATATAATTGATTAAGATGGTTGTTAGAAAGCATAAGACAGGTTTGTTTGCCTATTCATGGACTTAGGAGTGGGTGTAGCCAAAGTCCAGCAGGTGTAGCCCCAAGTTATGAGATGCTCTCTCCCTCACTCTCTCTCATGGACATTTTTCCCTTTCTTCCTCTCTCCTTCTCAGGTTATACATGCCTTTATTTATATAATTTATTAAGATGGCTGGCTGAAAGTATAAGACAGGTATGTTTGCCTATTCATGGACTTAATGTAATGGAGCAGGCTTTCTACACCATGCAGCTCAACCCTCCTATCTCTACTCCTCTCAGAGGCCAACTGGCAGAGATCCATACACCATGGAATCTCAAACCAGACTCAATGTGGTGCAGTACAATAAGTTTTTGAATTAAATTTAAACTTTAAACTACTCTCAAAATAAACTGCTACAGGGCCTGTGTCCTGGGGGTGGTGGTCAGTCCTTCACTATGCTGCTGCACTGCGTGGGTAGTGGCAAAGCCGCATACTAGATAAATATGGCAAGTAGTGCCAAATTTGAACTTTTGGTTAGCAAAGGAAACATTATCAAGAGCACGATTTCATTTTTTGTTCATCTCTGAACATTCGTAACTCGTTACCTTATAACCTGGACACCCTCTGTAATGAAAACATTTATCACGATAACCAATATAGCAATAATGATAACCTTATCATCGATAACCAATAACCAATAACTGGTGATAAATTTATCGCCCGTTAACCGATTCATCAATAAATCCAAAATTCCAATAAATAAAAAATTAATAAATCCAAATCACTATTTTTATCTTTATCTTAGAAAACTTTAAAAAATTCAAATTCAGTGTTTATCCTGTCTCTTCACTAATGAAAATATTGTTTTGAGTAAAATAACAACATTTGATTTTGAAAGTTTAAAACTTCAACACGTTCATGTCCCAAAAATTAAAATCAAACTCCTCTAGTTTGGAGCCAAAAGTATCAGTGACACTGATGAATCAGTAGCACAGGAAAAATAATTATCAGATAATTGATAATCCTATATCTTTATCATGATAAATGATTGCAATGATTTATCGTGATGATGCCCACCTATGTGTCCATTCCTTTCTGTGTCCATTTACATGGACACAGAAAGGAAAAGAGAAAATAATAGATTATTGTCATCATTTATGAAACTAGTACTATGACATTCATTACTGTGATCTCCTTTTCTTGACATGCAGAGCCCTGTAACAAATCATTTACTTGGGCACAAGGAAAAGAAAAGAGAAAATGGAAGCTTAATATCACTTAAGAGACTAGTACAAAAAAAGTGTTTAGAAAGTAGTAGGTGACTGGAAAGAAACTTAATGTACAGTCACCACAATAATAGGTACTTAGGATGCAAAATACTTAGGACAGAGACCAATCCTAAGATTATTTGCTTTTTCTGTTAGGAGCAGTTAATGTTTCTTATGTGTATTGAATGTCTGGCAGCTCAGTAGGCTGCCAATTCTCATTACCACACTTCCTCACGCCTTCAGTTACCTGCCAGCTATGAGAGAGGGTGGTGGTTGTAGACTGCTCATGAACTCTTTCTACTCCTCGCTACCCTCAATATTTTGGCTGCTGAGTCATTATGCTGGAAAAATCATTATCTCTCATCAGGAAGACTCAAATAGTTACCATATACAGAAAGGAGAAGACCATGGGACAAATTGCAAAGGAGATGGAAATTTCCAAAAACACTGTCTAGTGTAGGCAGGCTGAGGCTGGAGAATTGGAAGTGGCATTAGCATGGAAAAAAAGGATCAGTATGGCCATGGAAAACCTCTAAGAAGACAGACCAACTGCAAAAGAGGATTGTTATGAAGAAGCTTTCAATAACATGCAAAGATTAAAAACCCCAGAACTCAGAATTTCTTAACAAGGAATTGGTCCGTACAATTCATCATCGACTGTAGACGGACCTGGAACTATGGAGCCACACAGTAGCCAAAAAATGTTTGCTTATCCAAGTGATGAAAAAGAAGAGGCTAGAATTTTGTAAAAAGTACAAGCCATGGACAGCAGAAGATTGGGAATACTTGGTGTTCAGCAATGCATTCTGCTTTAATGTATTGAGAAGTGCCAGCAAGAGGGTGCAACGTCCACGAGGGTCCAACTGCTTTCATCCCAAGTTCACCATCAAGACAGTAAAACAGTCAGCCTGTGTCATGGTGTGGGCCTGCATCAGTGGTTATGGTAGAAGGGGAGGGCTGTATTTCCTTCTTAAAAGTACAGCAATAAATGGAGACCAGTATTGTGCATCCTGGAAAACCATTTGTTGCAGCTCAAGGAGATTTTAAACATGCACATTTTCATGCATGACAGGGCCCCTAGTCATAGGGAAAAGAAGGCAAAGGTATTCTTAGAAGACATTGTGGTTAAGATTTTGGATTGGCCAGAGAACTCACCAGACCTCAATCCCTTTGAGAATGCATGGAGCTACATAAAATGGAAACTGAGCACCATGGAGACTGAGACGACGTCTATACCAAAATTGCAGGCTGCCATCATAAATATCTGTTGCCACAAATTGGAGAGGCAGTACTTCTCAATCTTGCTTATTCCATGCCCAGATGTAGACAGGATGTACTCACTCACAAAGGAGAAATGTCTATGTACTAAATAATTAAACCAGCAAACAAAATTTAATCTTTTCCTTCAAGTGCCGTAATTTATTTTATTTATTTTTTATTTATTTATTTATTTATTTTTTTTTTTTTTTTTTCCAGGGACTATATTACATTTAAGTTTTTCCCTGTCATGATGCTCTGCCACTAGAAAATACTATAGTGGTGAAAGTAACTTCTATATCTATCCCCATCAGGATGCTCTGCCACTGGAAAAAAAATTGTGGGGTAAAAAGATTAACATTTGTATCTGACCTCATCAGGATGCTCTGCCACTGCTGGCGAAGGAGTATGGTTTCGAATATGAGCTGGTACAGTACAAGTGGCCACGTTGGCTCCACCAGCAGTCTGAGAAGCAGCGCATCATCTGGGGCTACAAGATCCTGTTTCTGGATGTCCTCTTCCCACTCGATATTAAGAAAATCATTTTCGTTGATGCTGATCAGGTACCTAGTATTGATTTATGAGTATGTCTGTTTGCTTTTATTAGTGGTTAAAGATAGGTATTCTCTTTTCATATCAATCACATCAAGGTAGTTTATGTATGTGTTTCTTAAGATGTGAAAGAAATATAAACATCAGAATCTTATGTAAACTCTACTAGTATTTGTTCATTTTTCAAGCATGATATAATGTATTATTCGCATTTACTTGATAAAATAAGAAGACAGATAACAGCATTCCTGCAAGCAATAATTCACAAGATCTAGATGCAACAGTTCAAGTTTTTTTTTCAAGATCCTTCTTGAGTAACCAGACAGGATCTGATGGCAATGCGTAATGCCCCCAGGTTGTGCGAGCAGACATCAAGGACCTGAACAATGAGGACCTAGATGGGGCACCCTATGGTTTTGTCCCATTCTGTGACTCAAGGAAGGAGATTGAAGGATTCAGGTGAGTGAGTTCAGTCATGGGAAGGTGTGGGTGTTATTATGTATGAGAGTGAGGTAAAAAATAAATGCTTGGAATAGGACACATGAACTTTTTTGTCATGACTGTCTATGTGTGGATAGAGTTGTACATCTTACATATTCATGCAATTTTTATCACATTACTTCTGCTGTTGTCTGTTATCTGTCAGCTTGTCCCATTTTTCTCCTGTGACAGGTTCTGGAAGCAGGGCTATTGGCATAATCATCTGGCAGGCCGCAAGTACCACATCTCGGCACTCTTTGTAGTTGACCTGAAGAGATTCAGGCAGATTGCTGCTGGTGACCGTCTGCGTGGCCAGTACCAAGGCCTCTCCCAAGACCCCAACTCCCTCTCCAACCTAGACCAGGTAGTAGCAGTGAAGGACATGTGCCACATCAAAAAATATTTTAAGAGTCCTTAATGGCTAAGTTTTCTATATCATTAATTATTAGACAGGCAAGGTCAACAAGTAACCTTTTGTTGGTTTCTTGTTTATTGCAGGGTAGAGTAACATGTGTGAGTTATCAGTATAGTTGTACAGCTTTCCTTGCATGGCTGCCTCACATGAGGGAAGTTCCCAGATAGGGAGGATGCACAAAAAAATATAGATAGGCAGACCGTAAAGCTTGATGTGTTACTTGCAAGTGATGAAGGCTGATCCTTGTAAATTTGAAACCTGCTCCTCAGAATTACGATAATTGCAGGGGACACTCTTCTAACAGTTTCTCTCTCTCTCTCTCTCTCTCTCTCTCTCTCTCTCTCTCTCTCTCTCTCTCTCTCTCTCTCTCTCTCTCTCTCTCTCTCTCTCTCTCTCTCTCTCTCTCTCTCTCTCTCTCTCTCTCTCTCTCTCTCTCTCTCTCTCTCTCTCTCTCTCTCTCTCTCTCTCTCTCTCTCTCTCTCTCTCTCTCTCTCTCTCTCTCTCTCTCTCTCTTTTACAGGTCTTACAGGCTTCACATACACACAATGCAAATCGCACATAAACTGTTAATAAACAGACTTTTAGATGAAACCAATCTTCAGAAGTAGATGAAAGGCTGTTCCAAATATAACAAGGGATGTCTTACATACAGTCCATTCATATACACCAATTGTTTGCAAACACAACTCCTAAGAGCCACCTAACCAGACCAATCTCATGGTATCCTCTGTTGGACTTTCTCCCTGCAGGACCTGCCCAATAATATGATCCATCAGGTGCGTATCAAGTCCCTCCCCCAGGACTGGCTATGGTGTGAGTCCTGGTGTGATGATGAGTCCAAGAAGACTGCCAAGATCATTGACTTGGTGAGTCACTCTGTGCCTCACAGGGCCATCATTCATGTTACTAATATTACTTATTGATCTCAGTTTGAAAAAAGAAACTAATCATTCACTCAGATACTGTTTACTTTTGTGGTTCATATTTTCATGTTATGTTTTATATGAAGTCATGATTTAGTTGAGTGATGCAGACAAATGAATTTCCTTTGTAATTGTGATTCAGCAGCACAGGAATGTGAAAGTTAGTTGTCAGTTCTCAAGCTGACAACTTTCCCCTTACCTGTATATTACTTTTTCCTCACAAACGTACATGATCATTCACCCTGTGCCTGCCTTAGCTCACAGCATCTGATTAAGGTTGCTATAGTGGTAGCAATAGTGAGATTGATACTGGATTATGATGGCAGGACTGAGGACAGTAATGGTGGTGGTGGTGGTGGTGGCAGGAGCTGGGAGAATAGTAATGATGGTGGTTGTGATGATGATGCTCTTTTTCTCGTTCCCTCAGTGCAATAACCCCATGACCAAGGAGGCCAAGCTTGTGGCTGCCCAGAGGATCATCTCTGAGTGGACCGAGTATGATGCAGGAATAAAGAATGTGATGCAGGGCTTCAAGGAAGGTAAAGCTTCACTCACACAAGGTGAGTTTACTATGACTAGGCTAATAAGGAATAGAGGTGCTCTCTCTCTCTCTCTCTCTCTCTCTCTCTCTCTCTCTCTCTCTCTCTCTCTCTCTCTCTCTCTCTCTCTCTCTCTCTCTCTCTCTCTCTCTCTCTCTCTCTCTCTCTCTCTCTCTCTCTCTCTCTCTCTCTCTCAGCATGATACTGACATTTTATACTCAGAAAAATTCTGTTTATCCTGATTCTTGGTTGTTATTGTCTTCTTTTCTCTTTCTCCTTCTCTCTTTTCTGTTCCTTGTGACTTGATGGATTGCCTGCCAGTGAGGAATGTGGCATCAGTGGTTTGGTAGAATGAGGGAGTTAAAATGCATAGACTTTTCCCAATCTGTAACTGGTGATTGGAAAAAATTCAATCCTCACAGTTGTCTGTATTTAAGCAATGGAGGGCTATGCGTTATTACCTTTCATATTATAACTCTGTTCACATGCATGATATTTTTATGCCTTTTACATATTAGATTATTATCTAATGCAATTTTTTTGCCATTGTTATACTTACATAATAGTAGGATACAAAAGAAAAATAGTATGAAAGGTGTCAAGAAACATACAGACAAAAAATATATATGTAGGAATGTATGATAAATATTAAAGATATAAAAAGTAGAGTGTTAGAGGATTTAAGATGATGGTACTGAAGGATACATTAACAGATGATGTACAACATGCTTATATTTATTTATTTATTTTTATTTATTTATTTTTTTCAGACTCAACTAGTCAGAGAAGAAGTCATATAGAGCTATGATATCTGGAGATGGCTGTTAGGTAAGGCTGAGGTTTTGTAAGTGGTGGAGTTGTAAATTATTTATGAGCGTGTGTTCTGTTCATCAGGCCGTTGAGTTTAAAAAGAGATCAGAGTTGAATTACTTTTGATGTTTTTACAGAGAAGAAAAGTGTTGCCATTCTTTTATACAAATATAGAAGATCATTAGCTATATTTGGTATGTGTGGATGACTATAAACAAAGGCAAGGTGTTTTTAGAATGGTGAAAATCTTGGATGTATTGGTACACTTGCAGTTTGTTGAAATATTGTTTGTTAATTTGATAACACGGCAAATCACAGGATTTTTTTTAATAAAACACAAAAAATGGCATTTCTGTGTTTGTGATTTATTTACCCAAGAGTGGATCTGGCAAGTCATAAGTTAAGAGAAAGTAAGTATGTCTAAATTATGCTGATGGTTATTTACTTGTGTATAAGTCTAACCTCTTACATGAACTGAATATTAGTGTGTATAAATTGCTGGTAATGAATGCAAACTACCCTTATGCATTCCAGTGTGACAAGTATAAAAATATTCATTACCATGGCTTAGAGAGAGAGTTCTACAAATACCTATGAAAGGATGAAAAATATATAATCTCACAACTCTATATAGAAACTTTATTTGTACAGTATAATACAACAAATGATTAATTATGCATTCAAAAAGACATAGTTTTGACTAATCAGGAGTCCCTGCTGATAAATAAAACACAGTAAGAGTAGCAAGAGAGAGAGAGAGAGAGGGGATGAGGAGAGGTGAGGAGATGGAGGCAAGGATTAAGGTTGAGAGATTGAGGATAAGGTGTGGTGAGGTCAGTTACAGGTGTGGACGTCATGCCACACTGCACAGGTCTCACAGGTGACGTAGCAGCACCAGTGGTATTTGCAGTGACAGCGGTGATGTGTGCGGTGGGTGTGGGAGGTGAAGCCCCGACCGCAGCACATCACACCACACCCATCCACACCCTCTGAGCTGGCGTTGCATCGTCTGTTGGGGGTGAAAGGGGGAAAGAGGAAAAGAGGAAATTAAGGAAAGTCTTTTGAGTTAGCTTCTCAGTCTTGTTAGGAAAGAGAGGGAAATCAGTTTTGGCATCCAAGTTGCATCCTGTTAGGGAAGAAAGGGGAATTAAAAAGTATGAACTAATATTGCATTATCTACTAAGAGAGAGAAAGGAAATTCAAAGATACTAAGTCAGCTATACACCTTCATGAGGGAAAAAAGGGATAATTTAATGAGAAAAGTGCTCATAAGTGGCATAGCTCCAAAAAATAAGATAATTTAAAGGAGGAGTGCTCAGAACTAGCATAGCAATATTGATCTCAATCTATTTATCTATATATCTTGCACCTGGTCCTAAGACCTCCCTGAAAGGGGATGGCTGTGGTGAGGTTCCATAGGATAGCAGCTGATAACAGCTGGGAAACACATTGGGCCAATTGTGACCTCAATAAGTTTAGATAACAAGGATATGTGGAGTGGTGGTCCTCAGTTGCAGGTTCCACTGAGACACCTCATTGTCACAGAATCAACTGAGTAGTGTTCATACCAGCTGCTGCCTCACACGTCAGCTAGCCACATCCAAGCCACCATAGGTAGAGTGGATTTCTCCACTGCTAATAACAGGGCTCAGGTGCCCACATAAACTAGGGATTCATGTCTAATGAAGCATTACAGGGACACAAATGTGGAAGTAAATAAATATCATTAGCAATGTGGGAGAAAGAAAAAATAAATTATGAAAAAAAAATTACCTGCAGGGCATAAAAAAAGAGGTACTAGGAACCAGTGCTGCATCTTGTGCTAGGTTGGAAAAAAAGAATGAAAATGGAGAAGGCAGTTACAATTTTATTGCATTTCTTTTAATTCTTTTTTTTTTCTTCATATTGGCATTAGTGGTAACTTCAGGAAGATCAAAGAGGAAATTATATTTATAAGTATATGTCTATATTACTCTTTATTGAGTTGTCTCCCTTGCATGTTCTCACTAAACCTTTGGTTATCTTGGTCACCATGAATTTCTTGGACCACATTCTCAGACACTTCCACTTCTTATATCAACCACTTTTAACAAGTTTTGCTGGACTTTATTGGAATTTTCAATGGTGTCTGGTTGATTCTAGTGATATTGTAATAGTGGTTTTGCATCATCAATGGGAAAAATACCCCCCCCCAAGACCTACCTAATCATCCCTTTGGATTTTAAGAATTCTCCTGATGTGTTCAAATTACTTGGTCGGTATATTTTACCTCTCGGTGTATGTTTGCATGTTCTCACTGAGCCTTTGATTATGTTATTCACCTTGAATTTTTGGGACAGCTTCCTTGAACATTTCCATTTCTCATTTCAGCCACTTTTAACTGAACCAAACCTTAATGGGATTTTCAAGTCTTTGTATGTTCCTAGAGATACTTTTACAATGTTTCTACATCACCAAAGGAAAAATGCACACTTAACCTGACTAGTTATTTTTGTGAACTTTAGAAGTAGTCCTGATGAGTTTTAAAACACACCCAGTTTAGCTGAAAGCAGTAAGACCAGTGCCAATGCTGAGACACAATAACTTGAACACTACAAAATTTAACAGGCATTGCAAGCTCACGATTTCCAAAATGTTCATTACTGCATTGTAGTTCAAAAGCCCCACAATCCTCTCATTTCCTGATGCATAATTTCAGACAATTAAATAAATTCATAGCTTAATTCATATCATCCTTATAATAATAAAATTATTAGCTTTAACCATAGGACTGTAATTATCATTTTGCTTCAGTTTTGATTTTTGGGGCTACTGATTTAGCTTCCCCTTGCTGTTCCACTCGCAGAAAACGAGGTTGTGGCAATTAAATTGTAACAGGCGGAAAAGTGGGACGTTTACACGTATATGGAATAATTGAATTAGCATCAGGGTGCCAAGAAAATGAGATTGTGAAGCTCATTTTATGATCAAGGAAAAAATATATATATTGTATTTTGATACGGAGGTTGGGGGGGGGGTGGATGCTCGCTAAACACAGAGAGAGAGAGAGAGAGAGAGAGAGAGTCACCAGATATACTATCTAGTAGCGAATTTTTACGTCAGGGTGAATGATTATGGTATGACCTACAGGTACAGTGTGCGTGAGGTAAAATCAAGCATAATATGCACTCTCATGCTGTGAAATAACCTGTCATTCAGCCCACCAGCAAGTACTTGTCCACGGGGAAGGAGGACCGAGCGGGGTATGGTAATGAATAGGAAGAGACCACAAGAACCATATTGTGTAACACTCGCGCCGCACCTTCCCTACTTTCAAGAGGCTCTAGTTGAAGTTACACGGGTTTTTAAGAACTTCTCTTTTATGGTTGTAATGATAGATTGACAAATCTGCGTAATTAAAAGAAACACGAAAACACGAATCTGCGGCCTTGAAAATTTGTGGTGAGAGAACAAAGCATTTCTAATTACTGGCTTAAAAACGAATAAAGGGCTTTGGAGGGACAACTAGGCTCCGCAAGGGTTGTCTGGGAAGAAAACTTCACCTAGGTAAGAACTATTGCTGGCACCTGACTTCTTGCTTTCATGTATTGAAGGTTAAAGGCAGACGAAAAAATGGTGGAGAGTATGACTAAAGCTAATAATGTTACAGAAACTTGAGCTAGCCAAAGAGAGAGAGAGAGGGAGACGTTAGCGTGTGGATGGTCATGTAGACAGGCAAAAAAATGCTGAAAATTATAATGGCTCCACACCTTGAGATGACTCCATTCTCGACATTAGACCAGGAGGAGGAATTTTCAGGTGATTGGATAGTAATTACCTGGCTGGGCATGATAAACACAACACGTCATGAGTGAGAAGAGAGAAGGGGCAAAAAAACCCAGTCATCAAACTTTGACTAGATAAAGCTGATACACAAAGCCTGTTTAATGTGAGTGTGTGTGTGTGTGTGTGTGCTGCGATAATCGAGAAAACACACCAACGTTAAAGAAAATATTCATATGCATGCGAATATTAGTAAGGAAATTCCCTTGTGTTGTTTAACGTCTCTCTATTAGTGCGGAGGGACGAAGGGGAATAAACATGAGAACATTTAGTTTTTATTTTTCTTAGAAGTGGTTAATTTGGCTTCTGGGTGACAGTGATGCTGGTCTAGGCGTGGAGTGGGCGGGTTGGTGGACAGGTGTGTGTGTGATGGTGATGACCAGGTGTGCTGATGCTTATGACTACGGGATCGCTCTTGGATTTAGAGGAGAATGTTAAGGTTATATAGTTATCTTCTGGAGTTAGAGAGAGAGAGAGAGAGAGAGAGAGAGAGAGAGAGAGAGAGAGAGAGTGTGTGTGTGTGTGTGTGTGTAGTAGCAAAGTGTGCAGGATGTAAGGAACTTTGCTTCAACCTTTACAAATGTCTATACTTTGAGGAACTGTGTTTGTGTGTGCGTGTAGCAGCAAAGTGTGCAGGATGTAAGTAACTGCTTCAACCTTTACAAATGTCTACACTTTGAGGAACTGTCGATATCATTTTACACAATCTCGCCTATATTTTGTTTTATTGACGAGACATAAATGGCCAGATTATGCCCAGTGGCACATATAATTGGCCTACGAGAAGGAAATCGCGTATATAATCAAGCAAGCAGCGGGTCAAAAAAAAAAAAAAAAAGGGGGAGGGGGAGCAGGGAAAGCGCCGTAGGGGAAGTCTCTCTCATTCTCATTTGTTATCATTGAAACACATAGGTACACACAAAAAAAAAAAAAAAAAAAAACTTGATTATTAGCATTAAATCGCTTATCGTGTAAATTCATGGGGATTTCATAGAGTTACATTCATTTTGCATTCCATTTTTTTGTTTATTCACCTGCCTGATTAGTATTACCTGCGTTCTCATGTGCACCTCACGGCCTCCGATTACGTCCAGCTTTCTGGTACAATAGTTTATCATCAAGTTCTTGTCGCTTCACTTTGTTTACGGGTGATTATATATATATATATATATATATATATATATATATATATATATATATATATATATATATATATATATATATATATATATATATATATATATATATATATATATATATATATATATATTACTTTTTTATTTTTATTTTTTTCAGTTTCCTGTCATTTTGTTATGATGCAAATAATAGGATGGTACAAGAACTAAATCTCTCTCTCTCTCTCTCTCTCTCTCTCTCTCTCTCTCTCTCTCTCTCTCTCTCTCTCTCTCTCTCTCTCTCTCTCTCTCTCTCTCTCTCTCTCTCTATATATATATATATATATATATATATATATATATATATATATATATATATATATATATATATATAAAGACCTGATTCAACACACATCACTCTTGATTTATAAGCATACGTGTCATTTAGAAAGTTTACGAGAAAAGTGGAATCAAGCTAATCTCAATGAAACTTCTTACCTGAATCAAAGGTGTGTGTATTTTGTCATGTCTCAATACGTACGGACACAGGCACACAAGCACACATGATGATAATAACTTCCCATGCTTGATTGTCACTGTTTAATGTTCATGTTGTACTCTTATCAGTGTGTGTGTGTGTGTGTGTGTGTGTGTGTGTGTGTGTTCCAAGTCTTTGTTTGCAAGTGTGTAATATTTATTTGACTTTTAGATGTACGGTATCATAAAGGTGTGTTGATTTGTTTGCTGTACGTGCGTGTCCGGGTTTGTTTGTTTAATAATGCTCGTAAAACTGCGAAGTAGGAGGAACGAAAGTTGTTGTCTTATGATTATTATGTACCTTTTTCTCTTTTTTTTTTTCAGGGTGTGTATTTAAAGGTCTCTCTCTCTCTCTCTCTCTCTCTCTCTCTCTCTCTCTCTCTCTCTCTCTCTCTCTCTCTCTCTCTCTCTCTCTCTCTC
>NC_087169.1:11553641-11561141 GCF_035594125.1 Scylla paramamosain
CCGATATAAACTTTTAATATAATAAGTTAGGAATTAGCGTGTGTAATTCATGAATATATTACTTGTACTGATTGATGATCAATGTATTGTACATGCAAACATGTAAAAATGAGAAGTTTATGTGATTGATGTATTGTTGCTCATGTCAAGATATTAACTTTTTTAAAATAATAAGTTTGGAATTGCTACTCTCGAAAAAAAAAAAAATATGGACCGATTTTCTGTTAATACATTCTTTTAAAATGCTTAAGTAACCATTTAATACAAATTATGGATTTCCACATACGTATACAAAAAGTTATAAATATACATGTACTTATAGTTTACATACATTGCATAAGTCAATATACGAAAAAAATAGAAGTTTTTTTACACGAGGAAGTTCAGATTCGGTATTGCTTACATTTGAAGAGTAGCAGTGCGTATACAAGGCGAGCCAGACGCATACATTGTTTAGACAGGCGCCGCCACTGCCTCGTGAACACCTCAGTACTGCGAGGCGTGATCCATCCTGGTGTAATATGGGCTGAGGAAGCCTTAGCAACCCGGACTCTCCCCTCTCTCGCATTAGTGTGGCTGTGGCGAACTGACCTGCGGTATTATTATCTGTTTATGCTTATGGAGGTTCTGGTTGTGTTCATGAAGGTTCCCATTAGAAGATTGGTTTGAACTACCGTTTCGTATCACCTTTAAGTTCTAGTTTTTACCTGTGGGGCTAATAATAAGTTCTGCCATTTACCTGTTTTACAAGTTAGCCCATTAGAAATAGAATAATTGCTTGCCCAAGGAAATGCTCGTAAAAAAAAAGCTTGCTCTACCTTTAATAGCGCATTCAAGTTTTTATATTTACCTGCGTGTGACTATTCAAGGATAGCATTTGCATTCCTTACCAATTAGCTCACTAGGAATCGGCTGTTCAATGAATAAGGCAATAATGCTCACTTGTGCGTTAATGAAGAACTAATAATTAAATGTATGGTCAGAAAGGTACCATTTACCACCCGAGTTAATTAGGTACGAATAATCATCTGTGAATAATTAATTATGCACGAGCACTTACTGAGGTGTAATAGGAAACCAGTACCCACTAATGTAATAAATTAGTTACGCACGTTCACATTCACCTACTTAGAGGGTCAAAATTCACTGCCCACCTGTCAGGCTAATTAACAGCGGGACTCATGCAATTTTTAAGTACCTTCTTAATGTGAGCAACTATGTAATTAAGTAATTAAGCTCAATATTGCTGATTAAGCTTTACAATTTACATGGGTACAAGTAATTAAGCTTAATATGGATAAGTAGCCTTTACTCTTTAATAGGACGCAAGAAATTAACCTAATTAACAATTAAGCTTTACTCTTCACCTTAACACAAGTAATGCCCAGTTTGGTTAATAAAGCTTTACTGATCACCTGAACTCAAGTAATTTAGCGTAGTACTAATAATTCACCTTTAAGATTTACTTGACACAAATAATCAAACTTAATGTTCTAGATATTACGAATTAAGCTTCATTACTTACCTGGCCACACATAATTAAGCCTGATAGCATTATTTTAACTAGACAATTTTTTTTTTCTTTTTATGTGTGGGAGAAACCATATGAGTGTATTAGAAAGAAAAGGGAGTTCGCTAATTTGCGCCCCCTCCAAAAGAGAAGAAAAGTTAGACATGTAGGAGACAAGCTGAGTCCATTAAGAAGAAGAAAGAGTTCGCTAATTTCCCGGTCAACAAATATATATATATATATATATATATATATATATATATATATATATATATATATATATATATATATATATATATATATATATATATATATATATATATATACTGGCAAAAAAAAATGTTAAACAATAGAGACAGAAGCACCAACCTGTGTGAAGCTCGGTAGCGCCTTCCAGCAAGTCTTTATGTTACAGGAGCCTGAGACCCCGTGACACTTGCACTGTGTGGAAAGAGACGACTTCACTACCTGGGGGTGGGGCGAAATTATTGAGTGATTAGTTGTTTGATTTGTTGATTGACTAAATTAGTGACAAGAGAGAGAGAGAGAGAGAGAGAGAGAGAGAGAGAGAGAGAGAGAGAGAGAGAGAGAGAGAGAGAGAGAGAGAGAGAGAGAGAGAGAGAGACTTAACCTACATAGAAATATATTTCATGAAGGCAAGGAGTTTTAATCTCAAGCAAACAAACGCTGTTAACCGTTTATGTGAGGCAAAATGTTTATCAAGACGGCTATTAAGATTCTCTACGGTACTGCAGTCTATCATGTCTCGAAGAAGCTCATTTCATTGATTAACTACACAGTATTTTTTTATTATATATATATATATATATATATATATATATATATATATATATATATATATATATATATATATATATATATATATATATATATATATATATATATATATATATATATATTTTTTTTTTTATTCATGAGATTTGAAGGATTTCCCAACAATCTTACAATCATTTCCTCGTGTGTAATTTGAATAATCTATCTACTTACTGTAGTCCATGTTATCAATGCCTTTGATGATTTTCGACAGTTGTACTAACTTGCCTCTTAGTCTTCTTTGTGTTAATGGGAATAGATTTAATCCTTTAAGACGCTCTTCGTATGATTTTTTTTTTCTTAAGCTTGGTATAATTTTTGTTACTCTGTGCTGAGCTCGATATATTTCATTTGTATCTTTCTGGTTATAAGGGCAACATGCTTGAATGCAATATCCCAAAAAGGGGACCAATCAGTGAGTTATATAGAGTGAGGATCGTATTTTTAGATTTATATTCAAATGACTTGCCAATTAAGCCAATTATTTTATTTGCTTTTTTTTTTACGACTTATGAACTTTGCTGGCTAGGTTTTAGGTTATTCAGTGTTGTTACTCCTAAATCAATTTCGTTGTTTACACTTTTAAGTTAGGCATTCAAAATATACTTTCCATTTTCGTTTCCAGATCTTATATGCAGCACTTTACACTTATCCGCATTAAAATTCATTTGCCCTACTCTGACAACTTGACTAAATTAATCTGCATTTCTTCTACTTGTTCATTTGAGACTATGGAATTCGTTATTTTGGTGTCATTAGGAAAACTTCGATGTTTTACCGGTAACACACTCTTTTATGTCGTTCATATAAACAAGGAAGAGAAAAGGTTCTAAGACCTGTGATACCCCGCTGGTTACGTTAGTTCACTTGGATGCTTTTCCATTTATAACTACGCTTTGTTTACGGGTGTTCAGCCAGTTTTCTACCCATCTCAGTACGTCGCCTTGGATACCATGCGAATTTAATTTAATCAACAAATGTTTGTGGGTGGCTTTGTCGAAAGCCTTTTGAAAATCAAGATGTACAGCTTTACTTTCGTCATATTGGTTCAGAATATCGTAGAAGTCTAAGTGGTTTGTCAAACAAGAGCGTTTGTTACGGAAGTCGTGTTGAGTGTTTTTATTTATCTTATTTTTTTATTTTCATTTATTTATTTATTTTTATTTTATTTATTTATTTATTTTTTTTACACTTATCAGGCATTGTACCAGATTGCAGAGACTTAATGAACAATAAAGTCAAAGATGTGACTTATTCAAATTTCGCTTCTTTTAGGACGCGGGGTAAAATCGTGTCAGGCCCGGTGACTTACTTTAAGTTTATCGATACATTTTAGCACTTGTCTTTCTGTTATGTTGATACTATTTAGGACGTTATTTTGATACTATTTAGACTGCTGGCACCTTAGGGATGTCACTGAGGTCTTCTGCTGTAAATAATAAAGGAAAGAAAGTGTTTAGGATGCTGCTAGTTTCCTTCTCGTCGTTGGTGTAATCTCCATTTTCGTTAGTTATTGATGCAGTACTTGAGGTAATCACTCTCTTCTGCCTGATGAAGTTATAAAATTCCTTCGGGTTCGTCTTATCCTGGGTCGCAACGTGTAATTCGGTGGATCTTTTGTTCTGTTTGATTAATCTCTTTGCTTTACGTCTTAACTCCATGAACATTATGCGGTCTTCGTTATTATATTTCGACTTTAATCTGTCATGAGCATCTCTCTTCGCATACAGGCATTCAGCAATTTGTTTATTCCACCATTTAGGCTTAAAGTTTTGAGTGGGACGGTAATTTTTCATAGGCACGAACTTTTTGCATTGTTTTTAAATATTTATCAGTGAAAAATTACTCTTGTGCATTAATATTTATGGTGGTATGTAAGTGACTCTAGTCAGTTTATCTGAGCTCTGATCTGAGTTTACAAAAATTTGCTTTTCTGTAGTCAGGGGGCTTTTCTTTGCTTTGGTTTAAATCCCTAGCCAAGAAGTTTATAACGAAGGTGATTGCGCGGTAGTCTACTAATTCGTCTTTCGTTGCAAGCACGAGATCGAACACGTGGTTACCTCGAGTCGGGTTTTGTACAAATTGAGTGAGTGCACTTTCTTTCAAGTTATTATACAGATCGTGTCCGTGGTGTAAGGTGAGGGGTTCGCCCCACTTCGTCATCGATAAATTTAAGTCACCAAGAATTATGGCATCGTGTGTGCCACTTAACTCGCTAATTTGATCGTAAATGTCGCGATCGGTTTGCACTGGCTGGGCCAGAGGTCTGTACATAAGATCTATTGCTAGTTTCGTTCCGTAATTATTTTTTTTAATAATATGAATAGAGCACGTACGTTTGCAACAAGGGATTTTGATAAAAGAACTGGGTTGAGACTAGTTCTGATGTAGAATAGGATGCCGCCTCCATTTCTATTTACTCGAGGTTTTTTTTTTTTTTCAAATTTTGAGCAACCGCGAATCGTATATTCATCCATATAGTCCCTGACTTCTACATTTAACCATGATTCTGTTACGCCGATTACATCGTAGTTTTCTGAGAATGCTATTTCCTCCAAGTCTGAAAACTTCTTACGTAAGTTACGAGCGTTTACAAAGAAAACTTTAAGCTTAATAGATGCCTGCGCGTTTAAGAGAGACAGACACAATTTCGAGTTTTATTCTTCCATGGTAAGAGGAGAAGAGGTTTTATCCTCCCATGGTAAGGGGAGAAGAGGTAGACAACAGGGGAGAGAGAGAGAGAGAGAGAGAGAGAGAGAGAGAGAGAGAGAGAGAGAGAGAGAGAGAGAGAGAGAGAGAGAGAGAGAGAGAGAGAAAGCGAAGAAAGTGGATAAAAAACGAGGGATGTAGCTAAGAATTCCATATTGTATTCTCTCTCTCTCTCTCTCTCTCTCTCTCTCTCTCTCTCTCTCTCTCTCTCTCTCTCTCTCTCTCTGTCTCTCTCTCTCTCATCTTCGCACACTTAGGCGCCAAATAACGGCAATTAACATTTATGCATTTTCATTTTCCCTGCACGCACTCCTCTTCCTTCCCTGGACAGCTGATCCCTGACACCAGATAAGGCAGTCTCGCTGGGACGATGAGGGAAAAGAATCATGATGAAAAATTATGCCTTTATAAACTGATTCAATACTGGTTTGACGAGTTTTCCAGAGAGAGAGGGAGAGAGAGAGAGAGAGAGAGAGAGAGAGAGAGAGAGAGAGAGAGAGAGAGAGAGAGAGAGAGAGAGAGAGAGAGTTACATAGAAAATGCAGGCCACAACAGACCTTGCGGTTCTCACGAGGCGACCTTACCTAGGACTACCAAGGTAATAAAAGAAAAGGACAGCAAAGCAAAATTCTTCCTACCCTCTACTCCCTCTGGCATAAGCCGTACAGGAAACAGGTTGGAAATAAATACTTTACGGAGTTAGAGAAAGAAAAACCCGAAGAAAATAATAAAAAAAAATTAAAATAGATGAAATGAGGAGCCCCATTTCCTGGAAGCAAGGAAGTTGATCTCTAACAAACAAACGCTTTTAGCTGCGGATTGGAGGCATTTAAAGTCTTTACGATGTTGCAGTCTATCACGTCTCAAGGAAGCCCATTCCGTAAATTAACTACATAATGGAAAAAATAATTTCTTGATTCATGAGAGTTGGAAGATTTCCTAACAATTTTGCAACCGCGTGTAATTTAAAAAAATATATATATTGTGAAATATTTACTGCAGTCCAAGTTATTAATGTCTTTGATGTATTAAGTCACCTCTTAATCTTCTTTGTGTTAATGGGAACAGTCTTAACTCTTTAAAACGCTCTTTGTATGATTTGTTTCTTAAGCTTGGTATAATTTTTGCTACCCTACGCTGAGCTCGTTCTAATTTATCTGTCTTTCTGGTAATAGGGGCACCATGCTTGAATGCATTATTCCAAAAAGGGACAGACTAAAGAGTTACACAAAGTAAGGTTGTATCCTTAGATTTGTATTCAAAAGATCTGATCATTAATCAATTGCTTTGTCTTTTTTTACGACTTCTGAACATTGTTCGTTAGGTTTTAGGCTACTCGATATTGTTACTCCTAAATCATTTTCGCTGTTAACACTTTTAAGTTTGGTAACATTTAAAATATAATTTGCTTTCTCGTTTCGATACCCTATATGAAGCACTTTACACTTATCTGCATTAAAACTAATTTGCCGAGTTTGCCCTCACTCTGACAATTTATCTAGATTATTCCGCATTTCTCTTTCTTGTTTGTTATAGACTACGGAATTCGCTATTTTGGTCTCATCAGCAAACTTCGATATTATACTGGTAACACCCTCATCTATGTAGTTCTTATAAACAAGGAAGATAAAAGATCCTAAAGACTGATCCCTGTGGCACCCCGCTGATTACGTTATTCCATTTGGATGTTTTTCCGTTTATTACTACTCTTTGTTTAGGGTTGTTTAGCTATTTTTCTCAAAGGTATCAGCAAACGTTTGTGGGGCACTTCACCTAAGGCCTTTTGAAAATCAAGATATATTATATCTACCGCTTTACTTTCGTCCTTCTGGTTCAGAATACCGTAGAAGTGTAAGATGTTCGTCAAACAAGAGCGTTTGTTTTTTAAGCTGTTTTGAGTACTTTTAAGTAGTTCGTTTTCCTCTAAGTGATTAACAAGTTTGTCTCTTATAAGTGCTTTTTACCATTTTCCATATGACTGAGGTTAAGCTAATTGGCCGGTAATTCCATGGTAAAATCGAAGTTACGTTAGCGAGCTTCCACTCATCAGGCATTGTATCGGACTGCAGGGATTTATTGAACAATACGATCAGTGGTTTAACTAATTCGAATTTCGCTTCTTTTAAGAAAGACAGACAGACAGACAGAGAGAGAGAGAGAGAGAGAGAGAGAGAGAGAGAGAGAGAGAGAGAGAGGTGTCTCGAAATGAAGTGTTCTTGATTTATTATTCATCTGTTCCTGAATCTCTCTCTCTCTCTCTCTCTCTCTCTCTCTCTCTCTCTCTCTCTCTCTCTCTCTCTCTCTCTCTCTCTCTCTCTCTCTCTCTCTCTCTCCTGTTGTCTACTTCTACTCCCCTTACCATGGGAGAATATAAAGAAGAATAAAACTCGAGATTGTGATCAAGAATAAGATGCACCGTTCGTTTGGTTCTCGCCGCACAATAACAG